>NW_017671454.1:213380-217152 GCF_001879085.1 Nicotiana attenuata | reverse complement strand
AACGTCTCGAGCTACTGATTACTCTCTATTAACTCCCTCTAGTAAGAGTAAACAAACAGGACTCGGAGGTACAATTTTAGATGAAGACTGCTAAACCCGTATCAATTTCTATCAGAATAGGTGTAACCCTAGACCGGAAATTTTAATTTATTCCACGTGCCTTGCAGGTCGTGATTCATCATTTAGTACGGGTTAGCTTTTTGCCTATCATCTAAAATCGTTAGTAAAATTTTAACAATTCAAAAATAGAATTTTAAAATGAGGATACCTCACCGTGGGTATTCCTTAGAAATAGTATCTCTTTAGGTGAACGGCATTCCAATGTGAAGGTAATATCTTTCCATCCATTGTCTCCAGCTCGTATGCTCCTTTTCCCGCAATACCTTGAATCATGTAAGGTCCTTCCCAGGTTGGACCTAATTTTCCCGTATTAGCCGTCTTCGTGGATTAAAAAACTTTCTTGAGTACGAAGTCGCCAATCTTGAAGTATCTTAGTCGTGCCTTTCGATTGTAATATCGTTCCATGACTTGTTTTTGTGATGTCATTCTTATTAATGCAGTTTCTCTTCTTCCTTTAAGTAAGTCAAGGTTTATGCACATTTCTTCTTCATTAGATTCTTCTGATGCTTGGGNGGAGCATACATCCCCGAGGGGCGTTGCTACACCGGGAAAACCTCCTAATATTCCGGGTCGCCAGGGGCATGTGTCGAGGATTGCCTCTTCGGTGGCAGAAGAGGACCTCGAGGGGATCAGGAGAAAATGTAGATGGGGGGAAGGCGTGGTCCTGCAAGCCCCTTCCCCCGAGGAGAAACGTCGAAGGCTTCTTGAGTGTGTACACCATCGTTCTCGAGCCAGGTTCCCCGGATCGGGTTATGCTCGATTTTTGTAGAAGGTACCAAGTAATGCTGGCGCAAGTTCATCCTTTCTTCTGGAGCATAGTCTGGCCGGGATAGATTTCACTCTTAGCCACCTAATAAGGCTGTATCGGCCATTGCGCTTTCGAGGCCTGGTTGCTCTTCAGTGCCGGTCTACTCGAGCTCCCATGATCGGTGGCCAAGAGGATGAAGACCACGGATGGATGAGCCAGCTCGTTCGAGTTCGGACGACCGACGTCATCCCCGGAGAATTCTTACCGTTCCCTGAGAAATGGAGTTCCACACGTAAGCTCTCTGTTCGAGCTGTCCTTTCTTTCCTTCATACGAGGTAGGACTCACAGCGATTTCTTCCCGTCTATTATTTGTAGCTGCTCGTTGCATGCCTGATGAGGTTCCGGGCTTAGCCGAATGGTCTCGCAGATTAGCAGCATGCTGGACTCATGATAGGTGGCGGTGGCGAGATCTTTCAAAAGGGAGGTGGGAGGTAAATTGTCGTGGTAGGTGTCTGGCGTTCCCTTTCCCCTCTTCTCTTTTCTTTTTCGGGGGTGGCCTTCCCTTTGTTTATCTTCTCGGTTTCCTGCTTCAGGCGCCGGGAGTTCGTTCGAGGCGAGATTGTCTGTTCAAGAGTTGAGGAGTGCTGGCAAAAGGAAAGATGTTCTGTGGCGTGCGGAGGCTTGCTGTGAGGCACCTTCCCCGCAACAGCCGAGAGGAAATGATTCGGTCGGTCAGCTAGCTTTCGGGACCGAAGTTTTATTGGACATAGCTTCGGCCCTTGGTGAGGCTCATCGTTCTGGTCTTGCGGTGAGTTTTTGCTCGCGATAAAGACGTTCCGGCCCGGTTTTCCTTCCTTTTTCATCATGCGCTTGGCTTCTTTTTAGGCTTTTGACAGGCTCAAAGTCGAGCTGCTTCGTCGCGAGACCCACCTGCAGAATGCCCAAGAAAGGGGGAGGTCCCTCCAGCTTCTATGTGCGGTAAAGGTGTTTAACCAAAAAATAGAATTTGGATTAAAGCTTATAATTTAGAAGAACGCGGGTTACTGATAATCGAAAGAATGTATAAAAGAAAGCAATTTGGATAGCAAGAATATAGTCAAGAGAGAAACAAGTAAACCAAAGTATATTCAGATAGTGTTTCGTGTCCTTACAATTGATCAGTTACCTCCTTTTTATAGGTACCTTGGAGATATGTGTTTTGCCTCCGTCATAACAAGGCTATTATGGGCAATTAAAGACATTAAATGCTACGTTACAAAATCATTATATTTAATACAGATTCTCTAACGTTTTTGGTATTTAATGCTCATCAAATACTGTATCTGGACTCTCGTGTGCTGTCAGATTCATTCTCTATGATTCTTGGGCTTAAATGACTTGAACAGGTATGAGCGTTGCCTCCGCTCGTGCCTCTTCTTTTGCTTTCTGCTCGTATCTATTGCAACTCGTGCCTTCTTGCCAGTTGTAATTCTTTAACCAGTCTATATGTCACGACACATCATCTTCATACCTCTTTAATATGTAAATTCAATTTTTTCCAATACAGATAGTCCCCCCACTTGCCATTTATTCATCAATTGAATATTTGGGAAGTGGATTTCATTAAAACGAGAATTTTTGTCACCATAAATGCTGTGACAGAATCGACGCTTCAATTGTCACTTCCATTTAATGCGTTTCACACGTGTCACCTTCTTATTAGTTCTGCAGTTTTACAACACTTTTTTAGGCTTTATTTACGACTTCCCTACTTACGAAGCGTCAGTTATCATTATTATGGTCCTTCCATCATTGCACTTTTTCCCTTGACGGTTGCTTATCAATATAAATATAACTTCCTTCTTTGTCTTTACCACATAAAGTTTATCGAATATTCAATTTCCCAAATCTTTGTTTGCTTCTTCTTCGTATCATCCTTCTTTACTATGTCTTCATCAAACCCTAACCCTAGGAGAGTTCCCATAGTTGATACCTTCCCTAATGCCCCCGTCAGGAGCAGAAGGGGAGGTAGACTTCGTAATTTAGGGTCTGTTCGTGGTGGTTCTTCTGTCCCTTCATCTAGTTCTGGCCCTTCTTCTAGAACTAAGGGTTCACTTTCACAAAGATCTTCTTCAAGAGGTAAAGAACCTTCTGAACCTCTTCGTGAGCCTACAGTAGAGGAGATAGTTCCTACGGAACTATCTTTTTATCATGACAGAGAATCTCTTAGGAATCAAGTCTCTGGTTTAGATCGTGCTGATATCTATCCCACTCAAATTATGGAAGTTTTGATTCCTGTAGTTCGTAGTAACTTCCATTGGAGTAGTGATTTTCCTATTATCATCCCTAATCGGAATCAAAGAATTACCTCTTATTTACCCGGGTTTTCTTTTGTTTATACATACCTTTTCACCTTAGGGTTTAAACCAGCTATTGACCCGGTCATTCTTGAGTTTTGTCGTCTCTTTGATGTCTGTTTGGGTCAAATTGGCCCAATCGTATGGAGGGCTGTTGCCTGTTTGAGGCATTTGACCAACACAGCTGGTGTTCCCTTTACTTTCCCTCATTTGATTCACCTTTATTCCCCTAGGCTCTTCCGCAATTGTGTTTTCACACTAGTAGCCAGGAGTAAGAGAGTTTTGGTGAGCCCTGAGGATGACAAAGACTGTGGCTGGTATGCCAGGTTTGTTGGTGCCCCCACTGTTGGTTTAGTGGGTGAAGATAATGTTCCCTTCCCTGAGAAGTGGAATTTTGCACGTAAGTCTTTTTAACTTTCTCGTGCCTTTTTTCTTCAAGTTTGTCAACTTTTCTAATTTTGCCCCCTTTTTTTAGCTAACCATGGGAGTTGTGGAAAGTGTTCCCAATTTCCGTGATTGGGTAGACAGTTACTAAGACTGCACCAATGGATGGTAGGTCTTGGAAGAC
>NW_017671454.1:199363-211080 GCF_001879085.1 Nicotiana attenuata | reverse complement strand
GGAATTCACGAAGACTCTCCTTGAGTCGCCTCATAGCTTCTGAGCTTTTTTCATTCAAGTTACTTGTGAATGCTATAGCTGCCCAATTGTCAGGTACGCGTGGTAACGTCATTCTTTCCCGTTGGAATCTGTCTACAAACTCTCTGAGCAATTCTGAATCCCCTTGCTTGATTTTGAAAATATCTTCCATTCTTTTTTCAACTTTCTGAGCTCCCGAGTGTGCTTTGACAAAAGAATCTGAGAGCTCAGCAAAAGAATTTATAGAATTTCGGGTAAAAGAGAATACCATGTTAATGCACCCTTAGTGAGTGTTTCACCGAATTTCTTGACCAATACAATTCAATCTCCTGTTTGGTCAAGTCATTGCCTTTGACGCCTGTTGTGAATGCAGTCACGTGGTCTCGTGGATCAATTGTTCCATCATATTTTGGAATATCGGGCATTTTAAATTTCTTTGGAATTGGGAGGGGAGCAGCACTTGACTTCCAGGGTTGTTGCGAATATTTATCCACATCTATCCCTTTGATCACAGGTATTTGCTCTATGCGGTCACTTTGCTCCTTAAGTTGTTTCTGCAATGTTAGAACTAAACTTTGTAAATTGGAATTAACTATGTTACCTGGTTCTCCCTCTCGTGATTCATTGGGGATTCCACCACTGCCAGAATTAACAAGCCCAGAACGGGGGTTTTCCAAAGTGTTGGTATTTAGAACTGGTGTTGATGGTGCAGCAGGTAATTGGCTGGCAAAAGCTTCAAGAGCTTTATTGACCTGTTGAGCGATCAACTTCTGCAAGGCTTCATTGATAGCTTCATCGTTGTTAAATTAAGTATTTGCATTTGAATGAGATCCATCAGGAGTTCCTTCTCGAGACCGCCGAGGCGAGCTTTGTGGAGAAGGAATCGGAGTGTGAACATCTTGTGGGTCCCCTTGGAGTTGATGGTTTCCTTGGTTTCCCTGGGTGTTATCGTTAACATTTAACATGATCATTGATGTAACGAAATAGACAAGGTTGAGAAAAAATAGATTATCAGATTCCCAGTAACGGAACCAATTTGTTTAACCAAAAAATGGAATTTCGATTAAAGCTTATAATTTAGAAGAACGCGGGTTACTGATAATCGAAAGAATGTATAAAAGAAAGAAATTTGGATGGCAAGAATATAGTCAAGAGAGAAACAAGTAAACCAAAGTATATTCAGATAGTGTTTCGTGTCCTTACAATTGATCAGTTATCTCCTTTTTATAGGTACCTTGGAGATATGTGTTTTGCCTCCGTCATAACAAGGCTATTATGGGCAATTAAAGACATTAAATGCTACGTTACATAATCATTATATTTAATACAGATTCTCTAACGTTTTTGGTATTTAATGCTCATCAAATACTGTATCTGGACTCTCGTGTGCTGTCAGATTCATTCTCTTTGATTCTTGGGCTTAAATGACTTGAACAGGTATGAGCGTTGCCTCCTCTCGTGCCTCTTCTTTTGCTTTCTGCTCGTATCTATTGCAACTCGTGCCTTCTTGCCAGTTGTAATTCTTTAACCAGTCTATATGTCACGACACGTCATCTTCATACCTCTTTAATATGTAAATTCAATTTTTCCCAATACAAAAGGAAAGCGAGCTCGCTTTTTTAAGGCGCGAGGTGGACCGAAGCCATGCTCGGGAGGTTCTCTTGGAGAGACAGGTATTCCGCCTTGTTGGCTCGTATTTCCTTTACATCTCCTTTTCTACATTTGCCGGTCTTTTGAAGTGCTGCTGTTCCAATTGAAGGATAAAGCGGATGAGCTGGAGCAACTCTGGGACGAGGTTGGGGCCGCCAACCGTGAACTTGCTGAGCTGCAGGCGTGCCTTAACGCTCATTTGGGTACTAAAGAGAGAGTTATAGCCGCGACGTCCGATTTTGAGGCGCAACTTCAGGCTGCTCGTGCGGATGATTCCGCTCGGTCGAAGATGATCGCGAGGCTCTCATCTGAGCTATCGAGGGTGAAAATTGAGGTGGCGCACGTCTGGGCCGAGGTCGTAATAAATAACACCCATTCAAGGCAAAAGATAGCTGCTAATTCAAAGAGCGCCGCCGTTGTTAGGGCCGAGTTGAAGAAGGCCCTTGATCGTGCAAGCAATATCAGGGAGTACGAGAGGTGCAAATCCCGGAGGAAGACCCTCGAGGAGATTCATGCTCGAGGTTTCGATCTCTCAGAGGAGATCAAACATGCCAAGGGAGCAGAGTTTGATTCCAAGTTTCTGATATCTGATGACGAAGGGGAGGCCGAGGGGCCGTAGCTGCCAAAGGAGAATAAAGGGGGAAAGAACATTCCCTGCCTCCTTTGTAATGTATACACATATATAGATCCCATCATGTGATGTGGACTGAGATTGTGCCCTGTAATCGATATATAATTAATAAGAAAAAAGGGGGGACCCTGTAATTTGTAATTTT
This sequence comes from Nicotiana attenuata, assembly GCF_001879085.1. Lineage (NCBI taxonomy): Eukaryota > Viridiplantae > Streptophyta > Magnoliopsida > Solanales > Solanaceae > Nicotiana > Nicotiana attenuata. The sequence goes on along the minus strand of NW_017671454.1, from coordinate 208,636 downwards.
TGCATTTCTGATCGCTGGAGTTTTCCCACCGGACCGATTAGATCCTGGAGTAGCCTTCAGGCTTGAGTTTCAGGTTCAGTCTCTGAGTAGGGATCCTAACTCGAGCTTATTTTATCCTCGAGCCCGTTTGGGCTGGGGAATTTTCGGGTTTAGTCTCCGAGTCGCATTGCGATTTGAGCTGTAATTGACCCTTGAATCTTATTTGAGCTTTCGATCAGTGGTGGTAGCCTTTCTGTTGTTTGGTCACTGAGACCTTTTAGTATGAGGCCCGGAGGCATGCCCATTTGGCGACAGTGGCACTTACGTTGCTTGGTCGTAGAGACCTTTCGATATAGGGCCCGGAGGCTCGCTTAGCTGACGACAGTGGCACTTACGTTGTTTGGTCGTAGAGACCTTTTGATATGAGGCCCGGAGGCTTTGCTTAGTTTAACTATTTTGGATTCGGTCTCCGAATCGGGTTACGATTCGAGCTCTCTTTAATCCTCAAGTTGTCGATTTTCAATTTGATGGTCGTAGAGACCTTTCGGTGTGAAGGCCGGAGGCTTTGCTTAGCCGGCGACAATGGCACTTACGCTGTTTGATGTGAGGCCCGGAGGCTTTTGTAGGCTTTGTTTTCCTCTCGTTAAGGTCTTATTGGTTATTTTGCCTGACCCGTCGTCGGTTCTAAAAGAACCTCGATTTCAAGTCGTAATCGGTGATGTTTTGGGCACCTCGGAAGGTTCATAGCCCATAGGTCGAGTAGATCGACGCTTTTTCGATTTTGGAGTCGACATGGTCGGGACTCGTTTTTTGCCTGTTGAGGGAAGCCTGTGTTTTAACCGGTTCTTTCCGAAGTAGATTCGGAGGATTTTTTAGCAACAGTCGGGCGTCCCCGAGTCGTGTTTTCTGGGCTGTAGCAGCCGTTCCGACTGTAGTCATATGCATTTGGCCGGGGCAATTTTTGATCCCGAGAAGCAGTTTTAGGCATCCACACCGAGGGTATGCCCTTTAGGGATTCTTACAAATGCGACGTGTAGCCTAAACTGCGGGATTTTTCATGCATGTTGAGGTGTTACAGTTTGTCATGCCTGTTGAGGTGTTACAGTTTATCATGCCTGTTGAGGTCTTACAGTTTATCATGCATGTTGAGGTCTTACAGTTTATCATGCCTGTTGAGGTCTTACAGTTTAAGGAGAATAGGTCTGGTTTTGCCGAGGCTGCCCGTTAGGGTCTTACAATTTCGAATTTTCCAGTGCGTGGCGATTGGCGATAGTCTCTGAGTCATTGAGTTCGCTTGAAGACAGCTTTCCACGAGCTCGGAGCTATTTTCTGGAGGCTTGGTGAGCCCGGAGTTCCGACCCTGGGGTCGTGCAAGTTGTCGAGTTGCTCATGGTGAGTCTCCGAATATATCGGATCATTTTAGGCCTGAATACCGCCTTTCTATAGTCTTGGGGCCATATCGTGAGGGCTTTGTGAGCCCGGAACCTCGTCCCTGCGATCGCGAGGGTGCTGAATTAATTAAGTCTCTGAGTGTTTCGGGACGCATTTGATGTAGAGGTTTTTTGCTGGGATAAGCCGAAATATTTTTCTTCGAGGCGTCGAATGCTTGGAAAATACTCTTTATTGCTTGGCGAAAATATAAGTTGTAAAATACATGTTGCTCTGCTGCTGTGAGTCTGGTCTACATAGGTGTGACCCTCCTGATTATCCAATGTGCCTGTATGGTTCCATATTGGAAAATAAAGAAAGAGACGTGGACTTGTTGGGTCCCTTCCCTGGGGACGTGCAGTTCTGCTAATAATCTCGTTGGAGGAACCCTCTTCCTGATAGAAACCCGATCGAGGAAAGAATGCCAGGTGGCCCCATTGCGGCCGCGGACCCTCGAACGGGATCCAGAACCACTGAATGCCTTAGCTGCCTGCCTGCGTACAGATTAGCAACAAGAAAAGAAAAAAGGGAAATGATAAAAGGATGTTGCGTTCCTGGGAGTATGCCCCTCGGCAGCCGTATTCCTCGTCCGTCCAGTCCGGGTTGAAGACGCGAGTGCTCTTACCCTTTGACCTTATTTGAGGATAATGCCGGTCATGGGCGTAAGTCGAGGAATCTCCCTCTGTCGCTCGTAGCCAGATGCTTTGGCTCCGCGTCTATCGTGGAGTTTCACACCCTTGGAGGAGTAGGGCCGGGGTTGTGTCCCGGGCGACGTATTCGCCGTTGTCTGCACAAAGCGTCTGCATCCTTTGTCACCTGACGTATTAGCCTGAGCTCGGGCAAGCCGCGCTGGGGAAGAAATTTGGATGTTGTGGCAATCGCCATTGGCGACACATTAGCGGTCCGGCGCGAGGGCGACACTGGTCTGGACTGTCCTATTGGCTTTGGCCCGACATTGTCGGTACATCTTTGGCTGATATACCTGTAATCATTAATGTATGTTTTATTTGAAAATGAGCTCGAATGAAAGAAGGAATTACCAATATGTTAATGTGATGTCGAGATGGAGTCTCGGTGTCCTTTTTCCTCAAGCGAGAGGGTGTCCTTGGGGAGTACTCCCCGAGATTTTCCCTTTCTGTCGACGGGCACTTGCATTCTATGTTCTACGGATCTTAGCAGGGTGCCGCCATCTTTTAACTGTCATGACGATATGTCGTAGCTTGCCGGCTCTGCTTTGTTCGATTTCCCCTTGTCCGTTGAGCTGGATCCGGGTTCGCTTGTTTGGTGATGCTTTGTGGACACCTTTCTCGGATGGCGTAGTTGCTGCTCTCTTGGGTCTGTAACTCCGATCATTTCGTGACTCTCGTGGTGGGCCACGGTTTCCTTGGAGGGATTTTGGTCGAATAGGTCCAAGCCATCCGGAGTTCCCGGCTTTATGTATGGTGACCACTATGCTTGGAACTGCAACTTTGAAATCGAACTTTATCGGGCGAGGTTTCCTTGCCGGTTGCGTTTTGTTGAATCTGGTATCATTGGGGGTTCCTCGAAGGTATCGTCTTCGGGCCACCGCCTTGTTGTTGCGAGATGCGCTGTGCCTTGGATCGTTTCTTCCGTTCGCGACATGCGGATGATGACTCTGTTCATTTAGTGCCGGCCTCTCTGTTGGGGATCTGCCTGGATACGCCGATCCAGCGGGGGTCTCTCGAGGGCTATCCGCGGCTCTGACTTGGGTCCGGTGTTGGTTGCTGGTATATGACCAAGCCTCGATCGGATATTCGGCTGAGCTTCGCTAGAATTTCTCCGGAGCTGTCGGGTATGCTTTGTTCGGGTTTTGGGAGAAGGCCCGTGCCACCCTACTATTCGGGACCGGGATTGGTCTCGTTTGTCTTGTTGGATAGTGGGGCAGGGCTTCTCGTGATATTTTATTTCTTCTTCTTCTCCCGGCCTTCGGTGCGTTGAGCTCTTCTGGCATTATTTTGATGGCGTTGGCGCGTGTTTCTATGGATCGCGATAGTATGGTGAGCGAGTTCCCGAGATCGGGTGTCGAACAATGATGCCGCATCGTGGTTTCTTCCGGGGGAATTTCTTCAAATCTACTCATCGGGGCAGGCCCGAGTTCTCCATTTTGAGGGTCGTCGTTCCTGAACGGGAGTGCGTGAGTGTTGATGTACCTGTGAGGACTTGGGGTCCTGTCATCCCCAGGGAATTTCGTTGCTTCTGACTTCTGCGAAATGAGTCCTGGGACCGTATCCCCGGGAGACGGTTGTTGTAGGAGTCTCCGCGATCGTGAGTCGATCTTTTCGATAATGTCCTCTAGCATCCTTACCGTTACAAGACAGGTCGTTGGTTCGTCGTTGCCCGATACCTTGGATACTAGCTCGGGGCGAGTAGATATTTTGGGTGCTATCGCGCCAAGAGCCTCCGGGTGGCTCTGCAGCTGAGAGATAGCCAAACGTTGTTCCTGCAACATTTCAAAAATAACACGTAGATCAACTTCAAGTTCTACCGGGGCTGGGATTTTTCGGGTTTCCTGTCGGTTAGCGTGTTGCATGCCGTCATTGAAGCGCAAGACTTCGTTACCCTGCTGTGCAGCGTATGAATCCATATCCACTCGGACCGATCTAGATGTGTTATCGGGGTCCTGCGGTGTCGCGCCAGCCGTTAGGGTGGGCATATTGTTTTCCTTGCGATTTGTGGGGTTATCATCCTCGATTTCCCTTATCGAGCTAACCATTAACCTGAAATCGAAAGGTCTTGGGCAAGAAAAAGTGTGAGAGATATCGTGCGTTTAAGTGACGAAACTAGCAAGAAAATAATCACTATTATTTTTAGCCCCACGGTGGGCGCCAAACTGTTTACCGTGAAAATGGTAACAACAATTAAATTTGTAAATGGGATTCTAAAAATACGTGATCTATTCCCGAGCTAGTTTGAAAGGGTGATCAGCGCTAAATGTGGAGTAAAAACAGTAAAGATCGAGCTAGCCAAAAACGATATTCGAACCAGTAAGGGATGTTCCCGGGCTTAGGACAAGCCAGTAGATACCTCGGGGCCAGGCCTCGAGCCTACCTCGGGCCTATCGAAGATAACCTTATCGAGGGTAATCGGGAAGGGGATAACAGATAAGTATGTGCATACAAGGCTTTATACCGTCAATCTTGAGCTACATGACGAAGAACAAATGAAGAACAATAAGATGTTAGGGCAACCTCGGGGTCAAAGAACACAGTTAACTTTAGAAGAAAGAGATAGAGAGAGATATTGTTGCTTATTAGAGAAGTGGAACAACATCAGTCCTTTACAAGGTGAGGTGAGTCCCCCTTATATAGGCGAAGGGACTCAATAAAATATGCATATATTATTTACAAGAGTAGAAAGATGGGACGACCTATCGCTCTTCATCTCAATAGGTTACAGATAGACCGGCCCTGTCAGGTGTAGCCATGCGCTCCGGAGTCATCTTCTCTTACTCTTGACCTCGAACCCTACTTCTTTCGATTCGGACCTCGATGAGCCCGGAGGTCGAGAACTCGATCACAGCCTTCCATCCTCGGGGTCTCGAGGGAGGCTTCCCGAATTGTCTTGATAGCGAAAATCAAGTCTTCTAATTTTTACCGCGTACAGATAGTCTCCGCGTTTCCCATGATGAAGTGATGGGAAATGATTCTGACACTCGACTCCTCGAGCTCTTTTCGGCGGCGCTATAACGGCGATTCAGATCGGGGCGCAATCTCCCATAACTGATGGCGTGTTTCGTAGATCTCTACTCGATATCTTGTCGTTCCCGCTCTTCGAGGCAAAAGTGCTGCCGTTGGTTCGTTTTTTCAAGAAGGTAATAATTATACCCGTCGGTCAATCTTGTAGAGCATCGATGACCGTGTTGTTTCCCCCTTATAAATGAGGGCGTTCTGTGGCACTACATCTTTCACCTCAACACTTCCGCTGGTGTGTTTTGCTTTTTCCTTCCCATCATCTTCTTTTGTTTTTGATCACCATGGTGGGAGCTTTCTATCTCAAGTCTGTTTGGGGGAAATCTTCCGGGCCACATCGAGGCCTCCTGTCGTGGTCTACCTTTATTGAATGTAAACATATATGTTGGCCGTTGCTGCTACCATTGGCTCGAAATGACGATGGGAGGAGAGTTGGTTACATCTTTGTTTAGACAGTTATTCGGATTATGCACCGCTGCTCAAAAGGGGGCTCGGAATATCCACCGCTGCTCACCTTCGTACCCCAGCTCGACGTGGAGCGCCGTCCTGAACTGGGAACTTGCACGGCTCGCTGCTTGAAGAAGTGTATTTGAAGTAGCCGTGCAAGCAGGGCCGAGGATTGTTCGGCCCGCTTCCTCTCCGAAGCTTCCTTGGCCAAAGAGGGTCCTCGAGCTTCAGAGAGCTGTAGCGCTTCGTCGTCCTTTCCTGCTCCCTGGTTGCTCTTCCTCGGCTGTGTCAAAGTGGACAGCTGAGATAGGGCTTCCAGGGGCGATCCTGGAGATACTTCCTTCGAGGGTAGAGTAGGTTTGGGACCCTTTCCTCAAGTATTTTCTTTTGTCGTACCCGTGTCGGGAACCCTTTGTAGGCTTTTGTACTTTGTATGTTATGTCCCTCCGGGGCTTTGTAATCGAACGCTGTGACCCCTCGGGAGTTCTTGTACTTTGTAAACATCATGAATGAGAAATGAACTTTGTTGACCTCTGCTTTCGAATTTACTTTATTTCCTCGTGCTTTCATGCCCTTCGGGGCTCCTCAAATGTATTTCTTTGTGTTTCTTGATTGCTGATATTAACCTTGGGCGTGATTTTTTGCTTTGATTTCCCACCGATTGACATGGGCCTTTTCGGTCCTACTGTCATCCTTCTGGACAATTTTGGGTCGATCTGACAGGTTGGTGCTTGTAAGAGTCTCCCGAGTTATTCTGAGATCGCGCGTTGAATTCTGGGGCCTCCGGAGGCACCGCTCCGGATGTAAGTCGTCCTCGGGTACCTCGGAGACCTTATTGATCTGGGCGTAGATGGTCCCTTTGGGCCGCGTGAGATAGATCTTTGCTTCTCCTCTAGCGCTTGTTTGCTTTCGCGCCCTTCGGGATTTTAAATGCCTTCTATCGCTTGTGGGCCATTGTAGTATGCCGTGATAGCCTGTTTTGGTCTCCAGCTGATGGGCAAGGCTCTTTCCTGCTTTCTTTTTTGCCGTTCATTTGGCTTGATGTGAGACCGATCGGATAGGCTCGAGCTGTCGGGGCCTGTTGGTTTGTTTGGAGATCTGGCATCAAATTTTAGGGACCTTGGGAACCATACCCCGGATGAAGGTCATCCTTGGACGCCTCGGTGGGTCCTATTGATTTTGATGTGGATAACTCTTTCAAAGAGTGTAAGGTTGACTCCCGTTCGAGGAGTTTGCCTATGTGCGGGGCGCATCCTTGGGGCCTCGTCGAGCCTTGGAGATCGGAGCTTCCTGGGCTTGCTCCTCCGGAGAAGGGATCGCGATCCCAGGCGCGTGCCTCACGTATGGCATCGATGCCATGGAGCTCATTGTGACCCTGCTGCCTGGAGCATGGAGATAATTCGTGTGGACCCTCGAGCTTGGTTGTTTGTTGGAGGATGTTACTGGGGTTGGGTATTGACGCGTCGATCCGTATCGAAGCCATTGGCTTCCTGGAGCTGACATCTGGTAGGCGACTTTGCCACTGTCTTTTGTATATAACAGGTGTAGCTTCGGCCTCTTTGCAAGACTTTGCTATTTTTGGGCAGCTGTTCTCCTGTCTCGACATAGGTCTCCTTATCTTCTAAAGCGTGAAAAGCGTCTGCGCTTCTTTGCTTTATTTTGTTAGTTCTGCTTCAGTTATGGCGACCACTTTGGACCCGTTAAGGCAAAAGGCGGGGAATGCCGTTCCCGGTGTTGGAGAGTCGAAGGGCTTCGCTCTGGAGACGGCGTCCTTGATGAGAGAGGAATACCTGAAGATGGCGAGGCGATATTGCGGGTGGAGCGAGGGGATGACACTGTGGGTGCTTTCCCCCCGTGAAGGCATCACGGACTCTGTTGATGGGTTTTTGAGCATGTACTTATACCCTTTTGCATTTGGCCCTCTCGATAAGGTTGTGCTCGACTTTTGCTTGAAGTATCGGGTTACCTTGGCGCAAATTCATCCGTCGCTTTGGTGGACGGTGCTGATGATGAGATTATTCACGGAGAAGGCCGGACTTGAGTTCACGCTTGATCATCTCATCAGGCTGTATCGGCCTTTCCACCATCCAGGACTGCTAACCTTGAAGGATCGCTCGTCCACGCCCTTCATTGTTGACGATGATGAAGGTGGAGATCGAGGGTGGGCCAGTTGGTTTGTCCGAGTTAGGACGACCGATATCATCCCCGTGGAGTTCCTGCCGTTCCCCGAAGTGTGGAATTATGCGCGTAAGTGCGGATCTTTGCCGTTCCTTCAGTTTTTGTTTATAGCAAAAATTGGCCAAGTAATCAGTATTATTCCCTTCGTTGCAGCAACTTCGTGGGCGCCGGGCCAAGTTCACGATCTGCCCGGCTGGGTTCGGAGGCTGGTGACCCATTCGTCTTACGATGAACGCAGGTGGCGAGCTATGTTTCGCATCAGGTGGGGAGTGGATCATCAAGGTATGTGCGTATGTAGCTTTTCTTTTCTGTCGATGTGTTCCTGAGGCGACATCTTTTCATCTCATCTGCGCTAGACGCTTTGTTTTTTGTAGATATCGGGCGGCTTCTCGAGGTGAGGCAGCGCTTCCTCGGAGAGGATTTGGAGTTGTCGGCCTCTGAGCCGAGAGACGGTAGCAGCAAGAGGGTCCGGGGCCCATCATGCGACGGAACTTCTAGTGGCGCTGGCCGGGCTCGTATTTCTGAGGGCGGGGCGTCACCCGAGTCGGCTGTCCCCGGGTTACCTGTTTCTCGGCGAGCGACTCCCTCGAATGAGTATGTTGTGCCCGGAGCCGGTTCTTCCGTGGTTGCGGGAGCGGTATTATCATGAGTGTGTTCCGATTTGGGGAAAACTTGCCATCTTCATTTTGCGGTGAGTTCGCGCATAATTCTCTCATACCCCGCGTCTTTCTCTCCTCTTTGAATCTTTCCTGCGCAGGCCTGTGATAGGCTCAAGTCCGAGTTGCTTCGTCAAAAGGCCAAGTTCCAAAGGGTTCGGGATGAGGGAGAATCCCTTAGGCTTCTTTTCAAGGAGAAAGAAGTTGACCTGCAGCATTGGCGATATGAGGTGCATCGGAACTCAAACTATGAGAGCTATTTGGTGGAGCGGGTAACTTCCCGCAGTGCGTTCTTCGCTTCCCTTTAATTTTCAAGGCTAACTTCTTCTTGCCGTGCTAGCTGCAAAAAAAGACAGAGGGCGTGGAGCACCTCAAGGGTGAGGTGAACCGTGTCAGGGCAGCCTGCGAGGAACTAAGGGGCCAGGTGCGGGCTCAAGCTTTGGAGGAGGCGAGTGCTTCAGCCAAGATTCCTGCCTTCGAGGCCCAGCTCAACTTGTCCCGAAGTAACGCAAAGGTTAAGCGGATATGATCGAGAAACTGGAGTCTGAACTCTCAAAGGTCAGGGGCGAGATAGTTGACGCCCGGGCGGAAGCGGCGCTGAGCCGAACCAGGGCGGATCAAGAGATGGAGATTTGCATAAAGGAGGATGCTGATGCCCAATCGAGTTGAGGCAAGCCCTTGATCGTGAGAAGAGGATCGAGGAATATGTTCGCTGCCGATCTCAGAGAGAAGTGTTCAAGGAGGTTGGAGCGAGAGGATTTATCCTCTCGGAGGAATTGGCTCAAGCAAAGGCGGACGAGCGTGATGCTCGGTCATTCCTCTCGGGTGTTGGCAGAGGACAATCTTGGACGGGTTGTAGCCTCTTGGTACAAAGT
>NW_017671454.1:86461-198142 GCF_001879085.1 Nicotiana attenuata | reverse complement strand
ATTGAAGTCGTCATTGGCTAGATTGAGTCGAGCAGATGCGAATTTGTAGAGGAAAAGGCGTAAATTGAGTGTTGGATTATCCGAATTGAGGTAAGTGTTTCGCCTAACTTTGTTGAGGGAATATTTCCTCTTATTTGTCATTGTTTGCTACATGTGGGGGTGATACATATATGAGGTGACAAACGTATATGTATGTGCCAGGGTTAATCAGGCTCAGGGGGTGGATTATGTTACATTTATGTTTGTAGAATTTCGTGACCTCATGCTTCATGCCTAGCTTGACTTCTAGATATTAAGAACCAAGTATTAAATGTTAGAATCGAGACTTAGCCTAATATAACTTGATCAAATTTGATGGAACTCTGAGAATACATTGATGTGTCTAATTCGGTCATCTCTATGCATAATCATTAAAACATTGCTACAACCGATATTTTGAGATGCTAGATTCCATACTTGTGTTGTCGATAAATTGTGGGATTTGTGGAAGTACTTGAATTATGTGGACCTTGAGGGTTGATTGAGTTATTGTTGGCTTGGAAATCAGTGATTGAGAATTTGTTTGGGATATTCGTTTGAACACTCTCCTCGATGTTATTTATACTTCCTGCCTTGCCATTTTATTGATATTCATATGCTTGGTAAGGAAGAGCGTAAAGCACAAAGGGTGATGCCGTGCCATTTTATATTCATTATCATATGAGGAAGAGTGTAAAGCACGAAGGGTGATGCCGTGCCATTTTATATTCATTATCATGTGAGGAAGATGTAAAGCACGAATGGTGATGCCGTGCAACTTTATATTCATTATCATGTGAGGAAGAGTGTAAATCACAAAGGGTGATGCTGTGCCATGTTATTGAGAGTAAAAGAAAGAAGGGTGATGTCGTGCCATTTCATTTATATTGTTATGCTTGTATGTTATGGTGAGGTCATGGCATGAAGGGTGTTCTGTGCAGGTGAGGACGAGGGATATGCATTATGATGTGATATCTGTTTCCCGTGTATACGGTTGCGCCCTTACCTTGAGCTGTTATTGTTGTATTTACATATTTGGTGTGACTTGTTGTTATTGTCTTGTACTTGTCTGTTATCTCAATTGTTGTTGCACTATCCATTTCTTTTACTTGCTTAACTTGCAAATACCATGCCTATTTCCTGCTTTTATTATTATACTCATGTTTTATCTATTCTGTTACACTTTAGTATAAGCCTTCCATCATGCTAGCCATTCATGCCCTTACTTGTTAACTAGTAAAGAAAATGTGTTTCCTTCTTAGTTTATATTTGTACTTAGGCCACCAATATGCTAGTTAATTGCAGTTGATATTCGTTGTTTTCCAATTGTTGTTGTTACTCACGTGCTCTCCACTTAGTCTTTTACTGTGACCCACATGTGTATCCTTGCCCATTGTTGTTACTTGCGCATTTCCTACTTAGTAATTCCTATTATTGTGTTCCTGTGATATGGTTGGCTCTGTTATACGATCACTTGGGAAAGATGACATGAACGCACGAAGGGTGTTGCCGTACTAATTGAATTGTTACAAAAAATTATTTATACATGGTGAGGATGAGATAAAAGCACGAAGGGTGTTACCGTTGTCGCGCCCCCTTTTTCTCGCGAAATCGGTTTCGACATTTTGACAACTCCTTTTGAGAGGGTAAGGAAAAAGAATTGGTTAGAGTCGCCACCTAACGGATTAAGGCGCGTTAGGGCACCTAGAGCAGATAACTCATATCATTCCAGTTTGCTTCACCAGATATCGGGAAAGGGCTAGAAATTATCTTGAGGGGAAGGTGTTAGGAACCCCTCGAGGTCCACAACGGTGGGTCCCGGCTGAATTTAATTTATGAATTAGTCTAATAAAGAAGCTAGATAATTATTTAATTGGGGGGGGGGGGGTCCTAAATTTTTTAGCCTAAAGGATCACCCCGTGCAACATAAATAATGCTTCGTAACTCCCTCGAGATGGGGTGTTACTCATATTATTCAACGGGCACAGACTATCATCTCCTGCTACCCAATCGTTATCTTTAAGTTGTTACTTAAAGCACTCTAGTTGATTCTAGTGCGTTTCCTATGCGTGCACTATCCGTACCTTACCTATAGCCCTGGAGGCATTAGGACTTCTATTTGGGGTGGTTCTAGACTAAACCTGGGTTGCTCAAAATTGTAAAATACTAGGCGACAAATAAAACAGTTAGGACTTTTCACATAAAAACAGATATGGGCTCATATTGACCTCCACACATAAACAGCAAATGCACGCAACTAATTAGCAGGTTTTATTGATCGCCAAATCCTATAGACAGGATATCTATGTGAGAAGACAAGCGAGCAGTGATATACAGAACCAGTTTCATTAATGCTAGTGTTAAGGCCTATTATTTTGCCTACTGATTTTATTTAGGACGACATTTGGGCATTTCATGCAGTGACGAATAACAGTAAATCACAGTTACAAATCCAGAATTATGGTTTTAGTCCTATAGGCATATTGTCTAAGTGATTGGCAGTGGAGATTGTATTCAGAACCAATTAGTAGAATCCTATAGGCATGATATCTAATGTCGAACTGGTTTTAATCCTATAGGTATGATTTCTAGATGCACACTGATTTTAGCTTCATAGACATGTTTCAAAGCCTTGTATTTTCCTTTAATCCTATAGGGATGCTTTCTAATTACTAAACCGACTTAAATCCTATAGGCGTGATCTCTAGGTTTGAAACTTATTTTAATCCTATAGGCATGATATCTATTACTGAATTAATTTAAATCCTATAGGCATGATATCTATCAAGCAGCACAAGGGAAGAAATTATACACATTCCCAGCAAACAATTGAATCAAACGTTGGGGTCCTATAGGCATGATTGCTAACACATATTGATGCGTCCTATAGGCAGGATTTCTAAAGTACACACCATATAAAACTCATACGGGTTTAAGCAGAATTGACATCACCTATGAAAGTCGTATAGGCAGGGTTTCTAAAACACATTGTAGAACGTAACGGTTTTGACAAATGAGTAGAATTAATAGCATAGATGAATCCCTATAGGCTGGATTTCTACTCCGTTTAACAAAAAGGAAATAAGAAATCCCCCTGATTTTACTAAATACCCCAGAATCTGTTTATTACAAAGTTATTACAGACCAGATAATGAATGAATTACATAACAGAAACAAAAATTACACTATAGGGAGCCTTCATTATGCCCAAATAAACCTGGGAACCAGGCCTTCAAACCAATCAACTTCGAAGCTTATTTCATAAGTACACCATAGCCAAATACGACTGATTTACCCATAGCACATATAGAACTAGGTTTCCAGTGTATCAAAGTTCCCAAGGGCCTCAGGGACCTAGGGCAATGCTCATGCTAGAACCACATACTCAGAAATGATTCAAAGAGATTAGGAACCAGTTCCCAGTGTGTCAGAGTTCACGAGAGTCTCACATAGACCCTGAGTATTGCTCACACTGGGGTGGTTGAGGATAGAACCTAAAGGACTAAGATTGGGAGTTTTAAAAAGAGTAAGAGCATATAAAAAGAGGTATGGGTAGATTTAAAACAATTTGGATTTCTCAGAAGGAGACTACCATAGAAAAATTTTAGAACACAAAACATGTATGCATAATGGCATTAAGAAAACAAACAAGAGTGGCAAAGTACACAGTTTCAAACAGGTTAAGTCAGAAAAGACCTGATTACACTAAGTGTGCATGCAAACATTTAGGACAGCCTTGTTCAATCACAGAAATATTTAGGCAGAGTGCTAAGGCAAATAGTCAGATTATCACATGAATCCAAAGGGATACAAGACCTCTTAGCAGGGCACATGAAATAGGTAACATTACAAGTCTGCAAAGTCAGGATTAATGAACTAATTTCATGCTAGTAGTACCCTAAGGATACTAAGTTCAGAACAAGTTCAGGACTAGCAAACAGTATGCAGGAGACAAGTTAAACAATAAGTTATCCTTTAAGAGGATTGATATTATTCATAGATAACCAATCTCAAAACTAACAGTATTAACTATAGGACTAAAAGAGAATCATATATACATGCAGAATCATGCTCAGAATGCACTTTAAACATGCTAGATTGTACACATAGTTCAAGGATATATAGCGATGAAATGACAAAGGATAGTCATTCACCAGTTAAGCAAGCAAACCAGAGTAATACCACAGAGTCGTTAGTCCAGAATATTTTGCCTTGGTTTTCAGCCGGCCAAGACTAGTAGTAAACAAGTGAGAGCAGAAAGATTATAGAACTAAGCCCTAGATTTCTTAGTGAGAATATTGAGAGTACGAGTCTGTCTAAAGGGGAAAGGGGAGAAGGTTTAAATAGCACTGGACTAGGCATATAAATATGGAAATAATCAATCAAAGAAACATCTAATAGTCAATTAAGGGAAGAAAACTCAGAACTTTATTTAAGATAAACCATAAGTAACAAGTGCATAGATGCGTAAAACATAGAGTCGAAGATTTTTACACGGTAATTAAGGACTTAAACAGATTTGAGGAATCAAAGACTCCTCAGTTGAGGGTAAGTGAAAGTGGTCCACATTTAAAGGCAATAATGACAAAACATATAGACGAAAATCACTAAAGGGAACAGGGAAAGAAAGAATCGAAAACCCTAATTTTAGGGTGAGTAAAACTAGTCAGAAATTAATGGCAAGGCTGATAATAAAGATGCATAGAGACATATAGACGGAACTTTAAAGATTGAACCAGATTTGGTTCGATTTCAAAGAATCAAAAACCCTAATTTTAGAGTAAGAAAAAATTAGTCAGAATTGTCTATAAAAAATCATAATAGAGATGCACATAAATAGATACACGGAAACATTACAGAGAAATATTTAACAAAAATAGGAAAACTATAACAGATCTTGAAAGATCTGAACCCTAGCTTTTAGGGTAGATGAAGAATCGAGAAAATCTCAGAGATTCATGCCATAAAGAGACGAAGAATGAACATAGATGGAAAGAAGCAAAGATCAGAACCAGATTTGGTTCACAATAGGAGAGATCTACTTGCCATGTTAGGCAAACAATTGTGTAACACCATACATGGGTAGCCAGTAGCGAGACAATATGAATAAGGTAAGAAGATCGTTGATGGATTCCATGTTTGGGTTGGAATCAAAGGGGAGATGGAGTGACGACGCTAGGGTTTGGAGAGGAAAGGAGAAGATTCGAGAGTGTATAGAGGCGGCTGGCTGACCAAAATGATCTCTAGGGTTAGGGGTAGGGATATATGGAGAAGTGGAGGGAATATTGTGAGTCGTTGATCATTTTAGATTAACGACTGAGATTAGGTCGGGTTCTAGACTGGGTTAGGAATTAAGGAGGTTTGGATCAGGCTTAAAGATTGGGCTAGGGGTCTGGGTTGGTATTTTAGGTGATTGGGCTAGGTAATTTGGGCTGGTTTGGGTAGTTTTAGGTCCGAAATTGGGGTTTTAGGGGGCTATAATTTTAAATACCCAATTTAACCGATAAATAATTTATGAAAAATAATTAACAAATAACAAAAATATCACTTGTGCATGAAAATAATTAAAAATTATTATTTAACATTATAAAACTATAAAAAGTTTTTTTCTGTATAAATAATATAATTATACATGCATATGGGCTATTATTGTAAAATGTGCAATTTAGCCTTGTAAAATGTAGATGTAATCATAAAAACGCACTGAAAAGAACTCAAACATTATGCTGGTACAAATGATAAGCTTAGATGATTAACTCATCATAAAAAAATAATTTGGAGGATAATTATTGGATATTTATATAATAAAATGTAGAAACAAATTAATTTACAGCCTTTAAAAATTATGGAAAATTATGAAAAATACTTGTGCATGCCTGTAAATCAAATGATGATGCATATGCACTATTTTAAAAGTATACACACATACACACACACACACATATATATATATATATGTGTGTGTGTGTGTGTATGTGAGGAAAAAATTGGGTATCAACATTTTATACCCTCAGAACCAAGTTTAGAAGTGTTACTTACCTCAAACTGTGCGAAACTCTACTCCAACAAGGCCTTGCCTCGCGAAACGGCATCCGAATACCTCGAATCTAGCCACAAACACTTCGATACGATCAACTCAAGCTATAGGAATCAATTCCATATAAAAATGCTAAGTTCTTAATCAAAAGTCAAAAAGTCAACTCAAAAGTCGCCCCCTGCCTACGCTTCGAATCCGATAAAAGTCACAAAATCCGGAAGTCCATACAACCATGAGTCGAACCATACCAAAATTACCAAAATCTGGCACCAACTCACCACTCAAATCCCCAAATTAAACTCTCCAATTCCCTAGCCTCAAACTCCCAAAATTACACCTCAAAAAGACACAAACTATGTGGAAAAATCAAAGGGAAAACATAATTACTGAATAAAAATAACCACAAGTGACTTACCTCAAGAATCCCTTAGAAATCCCTCTCAAAATCGCGTTAGACCGAGTATGCAAAGTCCAAAAATGATAAAAAAAAAATCTCGAACCCTTGAATTAATATGCACAACCAGTGGTTCCGCTTTTGCGGTCCATTTAGCCACTTCTGCGGCACCGCTTTTGCGGTTAAAAATCCGCACCTGCGGGCTTAAACTCAACCCTCGACCTACCATCTGTGGCCAAAGACTCGCGCATGCGAGAGCACACCTGCAGTCTCGTGTCCGCTTCTGCGCGCCCAAAGCCAAGTTCCAATTTCCGCACCTGCGACCGCCATTCCGCTTCTGCAGACTCGCAGGTGCGCTCTATCCTCCACACCTGCGATATTCCCAAAGCCAGACCAACCTCGCTTCTGCGCCATTCTAGCTGTACTTGCAACGCCGCACCTGCGATCAATACCCTCGCAGGTGCGAACACACCAGAAGGCTCCCAGCTTCAGCAATCCTTAAATTCCAAACCTTGATCCGTTAAACATCTGAACTCCACCCGAGGCCCTCGAGACCTCAACCAAATATACCAACAAGTCCTAAAATATGATATGAACTTAGTCGAGCCTTCAAATTACATAACGCTAAAACTACGAATCGCGCGTCGATTCAAGCCTAATGAATTTTTGAACATCTAAATTCTATATCCGATGCCGAAACCTATCGAATCACGTCCGATTGACCTTAAATTTTACATACAAGTCACACATGACACAACGGACCTACTCCAACTCTCGGAACCCCAATCTGATTCCGGTAACCACAAATTCCACTCTCGGTCAAACTTCTAAATTTCCAACTTTCGCCATTTCAAGACTAATTCAACTATGGACCTCCAAATCACTATCCGGACACGCTCCTAAGCCCAAAATTACCCAGCGGAGCTAACTGAACCATTGAAACTCATTACGGAGCCATTTACACACAAGTCAATATCCAGTCAACCTTTTCAACATAATCTTCCAACCTTGAGACTAAGTGTCTCAACTCATTCTGAAACCTCTCCGGAACCGAACCAACTACCCTGGCAAGTCACATAGCAACTATTGAGTAGCAGTAAATAGGGGAACGGGGATACGACTTGCAGTTAATCGTTCCCAATAAAATCTCTCCGGCGAGAAATAATGACTTTATCAGCTTTAAAAATAAGTTCAAGACCTGCTTTTTTGAGAAGCGCACCAGAAACTAAGTTTCTAAGAAGGGAGGGTACATACATAACATTGTTCCTGGATAAGGTTTTTCTAGAAGTTAACTTAAGGAGAATTTTTCCATTACCCATAACTCCACCCGTAGTGGAATTACCCATGTAGATACACTCTCCATCAGTAGATTCCTCAAAGTCGTGAAACAACTCCTTGTTGGCGGAAAGGTGGCTTGAAGCGTATGTGTCCAGTATCCAGTCAGTCTTGTTATCCACCATGTTTGCCTCAACGACCACAACATCAATGACATCACCAGCCTCAGTAAGGTTAGATTGGATGTGAGCTTTTTCTCCATGATTTGAGCTTTGTCCTTGTCTCTTGTTGTACTGGAAAGCCTTGTGACCAATTTTTCTGCATACATAGCAAGGTCCTTTTGAATTTGGCCCTCCAGTTTATTGAAGTAATCCTGCTTCTTCGCATGTCCTTTTTTTTGTTTTCTTTAAACTTGTCTTTCACAAAAGTACTAGAAGATTACACAAGGTTAGCTTTAGAGAAATTAAGAGAGAGATATTTTATCTTATCCTTAAGTCGTTCTGTCATCTCAGACTTAGCAAATTTGTAATTTATAAACAAACAAGCAAAGGGTTAGTCATATGGTTTAGCAGATGCCCTCGAACAGTTTTATTATTATTTTCCAATTGCTTTTTAGCAGTATCATTAACAAAATCATTCGCAGTAGCATTAGAACCAGTAATACTAGAAACAACATCAACAAGAGGTTCGTTAAACAAAACGTAATAAACTTCTAACTGTTCAAAGAAAATTAAAAGTTTTTGGGACCAACGCTCATAAGTGTTTCCATCTAAAGGCTCAAGCTTTGACAGATCGGAAAGTGTTTTACTCAAAGTGGTAGCCATTAGTCAATATTATATATAGGAGGTCGCTTTCAAATAGTAGAAAAAATATCTGATAATATTGACCAAGAAGAAAAAGGAAATAAAAATAACTTATCAAACAAATACTGTGTAGTGGCAGCCACTGCCTTGAAAGTAATTTTTGCCCGATTGGGTGCAAACCGTTAAGACCGGTTGCTCCCTAAGGTTTCACAACAGTTTCAAACACGCGCACTTGTGCCTGAAAGTTTGGAGTTTGCACAAAATAATTGCCCAGAAAGTGACTGAAGAAGAAGAGGACGCGATGATATTTTTATGTGTTTGAAAACTTCACAAACAATTCCTTATATAGGTAAGATGCTAGAGTTGTTACAAGAAGGAGAATTAAGTTGAGGGCTATAAATATAAAAGAGTTGTTATAGAATTCAAGTAGCAGTTACATCAATATAAAGCATAACTGTTACAAAGCAATAATTAGACGTTACATAACTTAATTCAAAGAACGAATTTCGACACTTTTCTGGTAAGATTAAAAAATGAAAAAATAATTTTTTAGCAAAATCATATTTTGATTAGGCCTCACGTATATCTCAAGCGCATGGGAGGGAGGGGTGTAAATCTATCCGTTTTACCTTCAGGAATAATTTCTCATGTGCGCGAGGCCACTCACTTATACTAGTTCTTTACAAGCTCAACAAAGAGAAATTCAATATAAAGAGAAGAAAGAAACTTTCTACAATCGATGGGCACTTTGTCTTTCATAAAATATAAAAAGGTAGAGAAGAAAAGGGACCACAAAGGAATCTTTGACTTTGCATTGCCAGGTATAAATAATACCAACATGCATCTCAATAGATAGCAGCAATTTAGTAATAAAGAGATCGGAAAAGGGCCAAAATCGTCCCTATAATATCGGAATTGGTACAAAAATGCCCCATCCACCTATTTGAGTAAAAGTGCCCCTACCGTTATCTTTTTGGCTCAACATTACCCTTATTACTAACAAAAAATTCTGGGAAAAAGAAAGAAAATTTAATTAATATCCATGTGTCACCGTTCCATTGGCCTAACTTAAACTTCAACCAAAATATAAGTAAACTCACCCGTAAGCCATTTGAATATTGACCAGCTCCGATTTTAAAAAGACAACTCTCTCTCTCTCTCTCTCTCTCTCTCTATGCCTTCTTCTCCTCATAGCTACTTGGGCGGAATCCACCCATGGATCCGCCGGAAATAGCAACAAACAGAACAGCCTATCTCAGTTGCAAATTTTGAATAGAAAACCTTGTTTTAGTACTAGACTTAGCACAGTAATCTAATTGAGAAAATTGAATCCATGATAACAATCAAAAAGAAGAAAGAAATATTAGTGAAGAAAAAAATTACCAACTATTATTAGTACATCATATAAACCCGGTGTGTATGAGATGTGATAATTGTGCAACACTCGTTACCCGTTAAAAGAACCAATAACGAAATAAATTAAAAATAGAAATATACATTACATAAACAGTAAAAAAATTAAAAAAAGATCCTCTGATTTTCACAAACGAATGACAAAAAATAGTGAAGAAAACCGCCAAAATTTTTAAATAAAGAAAAATTGTTCAATAAAGAATACACATTACATAAATAATCTAAACCGTTTGCATTAAGAAGAATATGACATAAAAAAAGATCCTCTGATTTTCACAAACGAATGACAAAAAATAGTGAAGAAAACCGCCAAAATTTTTAAATAAAGAAAAATTGTTCAATAAAGAATACACATTACATAAATAATCTAAACCGTTTGCATTAAGAAGAATATGACAATTCCTTCCGTTTTTCATAAAAATTATTCTAATAGAGAACTCAATTTTGAGTTTGTCTCATGATTAATCATAGACATACACTCGAAAAAATAAAAAGTTCACTAAAACGAAATGGCGAAGAGGCAGAGGGGGGGTGTGTGGGTGAGTGAAAGAGAGAGAGTTATGTTTTAAAATTGGGACGGGTCAATATCCCGGCGGATTACGGGTGGGTTTAATTATAATTTAGCTTAGGGTTTACGTAAGGCCAATGGGACGGTGACACGTGAATATTAATTAAATTTTCTCTCTTCAGAATTTTCTATTAGTAATAAGGGTAATGTTGAGCCAAAAAAATAACGATAAGGGCATTTTTATTTAAATAGGTGGACGGAGGATATTTTTATACCAATTTTAATACTTCAGGGGTAATTCCGACCCTTTTCCGTAAAGAGATTTATAATTCGTTAGAAGAAAGCCCTATCAATTGTTATAACCAGGGTTTTAGGCCTTCATGGTTTTTCACAATGTTGAATTTAAGAAAATGTCTTTTTTAGATCTCTTACGTGTAAAAGATAAATTTCTCATGTGTAAAAGCAAATCTCCCATGTGTGGGATCATAAAATTAAAAATAAGTTTGTAATGGGCCACAAAACCAATTGACCCATTGTTATGTTAGTTAGGGAGAAATTCAAAAATAGCCAGATTTACCACTGGTCGTTGAAAAATAGCCAAGTTTCAAAAGTCATCGAAATTTAGCCACTTTAAATCTGAGCGAAAACACTGTTCAAAATCCGGAATAATACGCCCGCAAATTTTACGGGAGTTCCAGCAAGTATAATTGTCCAGTATAATATACTGGAGTTTGGAGCACTGGTGCTCCAGTCTCCCGCAAATTTTACAGGAGTTAGCAAAGTATACCGGTCCAGCATAATATGCTGGAGTTCGTACACAAATGCACCAGAACTCCCGTATATTATACTGGACCGGTCCCTGTTACAGCAAAATAGTGGCTATTTTTCATTGACTTGATAAACGCTGGCTATTTTTCATTGACCAGTGTGAAAACTGGCTATACCATGATATTTTATGATGCACTTTCTCGCCTTCTAGATTTTTTAAAAGGAGAAACTACCCAGCTAACCACTTTTTAAAAATTATTTAAGAAAATGATATCACTTTTTGCTTATTCCATAAATAGCAGTTTTATTTTTTAGATAATTAGCACATTGCAAAGATTATGGGACAGATAATTAGTCAACATAGGGCAAAAATCATGGGATTGCCTTTTAATTTCATATTCTCTCCTCTCATCTTCTATTTTAAAAGTTACCTCATTTTTTTTATTTTTTTTAAAAAAAAAATCCACTAGGCACCAGGCTAATCATCATCTTATCTACACTTTTTTTTTTAATTTCTTTTATCCTTTTAACATCATATTCCGATCAAAGCTTTGAATTAAACATAAAACTGCTATTTGGTCTAAAAAGATTTTCAACCAGCCGAAAACTCCTCGTTGGCCACCACTTCGGAAATATCTCTTACCAACTTTAAATTTTTAATTTATTTACCAATTCAAATATACCTGATATATTTCAAGGTATATTATTATTTTGATGAGATTATACAATATCGTTATGCATGATTTATAATGTGTTGAAACCACATGCTTATATATATATTTCAAAACATACATGTTTATACTACATAAATAACATATATGTACTTGAGGTATTTTATTATACCATGCATAAATAGTTTATAATGTATATATACCACATATATACCTTATATGTCTTCTTTTTTAAGATATACCGCATGATATATAATTTCAATATGTAATTGTTAAATACAAATTATGTCGATGTATAGGGGATATCACATATATTAATAAGATACATTGTATCATATCAAATTATCAATTCAATATACGAGATCATACATTAATTTTTTTAGGATACAATTATCTTTCTTAATTGTATTTTATTTGTAAAACATATTTGAAAGATAATATTTTGAGTTAAAAAATTGGAAAGAAAAGATTAGAGTTATTATACCTTATTCCCTCCTCTGATTTAGGAATTTATTATGGTATTGTTAATATTAGTTGCCATAATAGATTCGTCAGCCGAGAATGACGTTAAGTTTTTGCCGTTTTTGTTAATTATGAATGCCAGTTTTGTTAATTATGGATTACTGCTATGCTTATGTTAAATTTTCTAGAATAGTGCCTACTTATGTTTTTTTGCCCTTTTTAAAACATTTTATACATTATTTCTTTATATTTTGTGATATTGATCAAGAAAAATAATTCTTATAGTAGCGGCAAGTAAAATGAAGAGCAGTATAAACCGTGAAAATAGAGTCGTGAGATGGCAATATGAGCATCAAGCTAATAGGCGAACTATTATAAATTCTAAACACAGTGAGCAGTTGACATGTTGAGCCTTTCCTTTTTTCAATTTTTTTTACTATGTCAAAAGAAAAGAAAACCATGATCCGCTATGAATGTTTGCATTTGTTCAGATACGAGGAATCTTAAAATATTAGGCGTACTTCAAGCTCCTTGGGTTGCTTGGCCATAATTCATATAAGGATTGTTAAACCAAAGTCGATTGTTAGTTTTGTGTTTATGTAACGACTCGAGTGGCCGTTTTGCTTTCTAGAACCTAATTCTTTTAAATAAGACTTTCCGTATTTGCTTTTACTGATTTATGACTTGCGGGAATGGTTGGTTCGGGATTTGAAAGAGTTTGTCTTGAAATCGGAACACTTGGTTCCTTAAGGTGGGCTTAAAAGGCCAAGTTTGACTTCGGTCAATATTTTGAGTAAACGACCTCGGAATCGGGATTTGAAGGTTCCAACAGGTTCGTATGACGATTTCGGACTTGGGCGTATGTCCGGATCGGATTTTGGATGATCCGGGAGCATTTTGGCGCCTAATAGTGAAAGTTGATTCCTTAAGGATTTTGAAATTCTTTAAATTTGGTTTGGAGCGAGTTTTTGTGATATCCAGGTTCAAACGGAATTACGTGTCCGGGAATAGTTCTGTATTGTCATTTAAGACTTGCACGCAAAATTTGGTGCCAATCCGAGTAGTATAAGTACGTTTTGGCACATTGGAAGTAGATTGAAGAACTTGAAGTTCATAAATTTGATTCAATTGGTTTTAGGGTGTGATTCTTAGATTTAGCGTTGTTTCGGGCGTCCCGAGGGTTCGAGCGAGTCCGTTTTATGATTCCAAACTTGTCGGTATGTTCGGGCGGGGCCTCGGGGGCCCCGAGCGTCAATCGGACGAGGCTCGAGCTAAGTTGGTAATTTGAGAAGGAGCTGAAGCTCTAGTTCTGTCATAACCGCACTTGCGGTTGGCCAGCCGCAGATGCGGCTCAAGAGGAGGAGCCCAGGTTCCGCAGATGCGGCTCCTCTTCCGTAGAAGCATAACCGCAGAAGTGGTCCCAAGACCGCAGATGCGGCCCCAGCTGGCCCGACCCAAAACTGCGGAAGCGGGCAATCTCACACAGAAGCGAGACCGTAGATGTGGTCCCCTAACCGCAAGTACGAAAATCGCTGAAGGCAGTGACCTTCATTTAATATGGGAATGTGTCATTTTTGACACATTTCACTCCATTCTTGGGCGATTTGGGAGCTTCGAAAGGGGAGATTTTACCCGAGCATTGTGAGGTAAGTTATTTCTACTTAATGTGAGTTTAATACATAGTTTATGGGTAGATTATACCATGTAAATTAGTGGAAATTATGGGTTTAGAGTAAAATATAGGGTTTTGACAAAAATGAGATTTAACCACGAAATTTATTATGGAATGTAGTATAAATCATATATTCTTGATCCTTAGGTTATGGGTAACAACTTTCTTCAAAAATTTCCGGAATCCGGGCACGTGGGCCCGATGGTGAATTTTAGGAACCTTGCATTTAGGGTTGGGAAATTAGTTTAATAGTTAGAATACGAACTCTTGAGCATATATTAACTAGTCCTTACCCCATTTGAATAGTTTTGGATCGTTCGGCTCCGATTTGAAAGTTTGAGCGCATTCTTGAAATTGAAGTAAGCTTTGGGATGAGGTAAGTCTCCTTTCTAACCTTGTAAAAGGGAATTAACCCCATATGTGAATTAAATAAATGTATGTGACTATCTGTGGGGGCTACGTACATAAATGGTGACGGGAGTCCGTACGTAGCTACTATTATGCTAATTGTCCGGGTAGTTTAGGACCCGTATCATGCTATATTTGCAAATGCTTGCGTCCTTGCTTGCTACTAAGATCACTTAGGACATGCTAGAAATTGGTAAATAAATATAGACGGTTATACTCACTTACCTGAGAACTTGTATGAATTATTTGACTATAAATGAGCAATGTGTGCTTACTTGATAATAAATTGCTATTTGTGGATCGGGCCGATCGCCTCGGTAGAAAATATATGCATCTATGGTTCGCGCCATTCGACCCTCTGGCAATGCACAGTTTATTATTATATCGGACCGGGCCATACCACCTCGGCACAATATGCGCATGTTATTTATGTGAAACTTTCCGTGATTTACCCTGCTTAACTGCTTTGAAATGTAACTTATTACACGACATGACTGAAATTGATATGTTGTTAAGAAAGAATATCTTATTTCTCCTTATTCTTGGACTGTCATTATATTCATGCTTAGCGTAACACTTAGACTGTATTATTATTGATCCTAGTAGGTGTCAAGTCGACCCCTCGTCACTACTTCTTCGAGGTTAGACTGGATACTTACTGGGTACATGTTAATTATGTACTCATACTACGCTTCTGTACTTAACTGTACAGGATCTGAGGCAGGTGCATCTGGCTACCCGTCCGGCGCGCGTTCCTAATACTTGATCGAGATCTCACGGTGAGCTGCCCCTTCTGAGCCGTTCAGCAGCATGCCGGAGTCTCTCCTTTTGTTATTTAATGTCTATTGTATTTCAGGCAGTAGGATAATTGTATTTTTGTATATTCTTCTAGTTGCCCTAGCACTTGTGACACTAGTTCCTCGCACACACATTGGTGGACTATTACTTTTGGGTTGTATATCTATTATTATGAATTTGTTAATTATTGACTGTTTTAAAATGAAGATTCAGTAAATGTTAGGATTGTTTGGTAAAACAAATGAGAACTCACTAGTTGATTAGGGTTGTCTTGCCTAACAACGGTGTTGGGCGCCATCATGACCTATAATGAAATTTGGGTCGTGACAACATGGTATCAGAGCACTAGGTTCACGTAAGTCTCACAAGTTATGGGCAAACCTAATAGAGTCTGGCGGATCGGTACGGAGACGTCTGTACTTATCTTCAAGAGGCTATAGGGTGTTAGGAAACTACTCTTTATTCATCTTCTATCGTGCAGTTGATGGTATACTAAAATTCCTTCTTCTATTCTCTCACAGATGGTGAGGACCGCACGGCAGACGTTCCAGACCCGGGAGGAGCTGCTCCCCCCGTTGCTAGAGGCCGAAGCAGAGGCCGGGGGAGGGCACCGGCCCGAGGTAAGGGACCATGGTGTCCCAGAGCTACCCCAGTTGTACCACCGGCGGATCCTGCGGGGGATCCTATTATCGAGAAGCAGGGCTAGGTGCCCGCGGCAGAGCCTACCCCGTCGGACTTCATGACTGCACCGGGTTTTCAGGAGGTCATGGGTCGTATGCAGCAGTTCGTGGATTCTATGACTCAGGCTGGTTTATTTCCAGCAGACCCAACCACATCTCAGGTGGGAGGGGGAGCACACACCCCTACTGCTCAGTCTCCTGGTTACGCAGCTACAATGTATCAGACTCCGGGTGCACTACCCGCGGATGGGGCCCAGCCAGTTACCGCAGTGGTACTCGAGCCTAGACCAGTTGCGGACGGCGACCCGTAGAAATTATTGCACGGATGGACTAGGCTACACCCTCCTATCTTCGGAGGTGAGCGTCATGAGGATGCCCAGGATTTCATTGATAGGTGCAGGGACAGACTGCACAATATGAGGATATTGGAGTCTCATGGGGTTGACTTCACTAGTTTCTAGCTGGAGGACAGGGCCCGTAGATGGTGTCAGTCTTATGTTCTTGGCAGGCCAGCGGGTTCTCCTCCCATTACTTGGGGTCAGTTCACACAGCTTTTCCTAGATAGGTATATTCCACCCTCTGAGAGGGAAGAGTTGCGGTATCAGTTTGAGCAGCTCGAGCAGGGTCAGATGTCAGTGACTGACTATGAGGCGAGGTTTCCTGAGTTGTCCTGCCATGCACTGATGATACTTCCTACTGACGCAGAGAGGGTACGGAGGTTTGTTGCAGGGTTGCATTCTGGTATTAGGGCCAACATGGCCAGAGAGGTTGAGATGGGGACTTCTTATCAGCTGGTAGTGGAGATTGCTCGTAGGATTGAGGGCCACCATCTGAGAGGTAGAGAGCAGATACAGCAAGACAAGAGGGCTCGATTCTCTGGAGAGTTTAGAGGTGCCCCGGCTAGGGGCAGAGGCCAGTTTGGGAGGGGTTAGCCCAGCAGGCCCTCATATTCAGCACCTCCACCTCCTCGAGGTGCTCTAGCGTGCCCCTATTTCAGCGCCATACCAGAGAGTTCTTACCGCCCGCCAGCTATCTACGGTACTTCCAGTGGGTATTCAAGTCCCCAGGGTTCTTCTAGCTCCTACTTCAGTGCTATACCGTAGAGTTCATACCACCCACCGGCTATTCAGGCTTCTTCCAGTGGGTCTACAGGCCATCAGGGTCATACATCAGGGCAGCAGGTCACCATACCGAGGGGTTATTTTGAGTGCGGAGACCTTAGTCATATGAGAAAATACTGCCCCGGACTTCGAGGCAAGGTAGTGCAGCAGGGTCAGCAGCCCATGATTACAACACCGGTTGTCCAACCGCTCAGAGGTGGAGGGAATACTAGTAGGGGCCGTCCTAGAGGTGGAGGCCATACAGGGAGAGGTCAGCCAGCTGCTGCTCTACTGCTCAGAGAGGTGGAGGCCAGCCAGCCGGCGCTCCAGCCAGATTCTATGCTTTTTCGGCCAGACCAGATGCATTGGCCTCAATGCCGTTATCACAGGTATTATTTCCGTCTGCGGTAGGGATGCTTCAGTGCTATTTGATTAGGGTCTACCTATTCATATGTATCATCTCTGTTTACTCATTTTCTAGATATTCCTCGTGAGTCCATGGGTACTCCTGTTCACGTGTCCACTCCTCTAGGCAATTCTATGGTTGTGGATCGGATCTATCGATCCTGTATGATCACATTCTGTGGTTCCGAGACTAGAGCAGACCTTCTGTTGCTTGATATGACTGACTTTGAGGTCATCCTGGGCATGGATTGGTTGTCCCCATACCACGCCGTCCTAGATTGCCATGCCAAGACTGTTTCTTTAGCGATGCCAAAGTTGCCAAGGTTGGAGTGGAAGGGTTCCTCAATTAGTACATCTAGTCGGGTTATTTCTTTTTTGAAGGCTCGACATATGGTCGAGAAGGGTTGTCTGGCTTATCTAGCTTATGTTCGGGACACCACCACAGAGTCTCCGACGATTAATTCAATTCCAGTAGTCCGGGAGTTCGCCGATGTGTTTCCTTCTAACCTTCCCGGTATGCCACCAGATCGTGATATTGATTTCTATATCGATTTGGCTCCAGGTACCCAGCCTTATTTATCCCATCGTACCGTATGGCTCCGAAAGAGTTGAAGGAGCAGCTTGAGGAGTTGTTAGCAAAGGGGTTTATGAGGCCGAGTGTGTCACCTTGGGGTGCACCAGTGTTGTTTGTGAGGAAGAAGGATGGGACTATGCGGATGTGCATTGATTACCGCCAGTTGAACAAGGCTACCATCAAGAATAAGTACACGTTGCCGCGCATTGATGATTTGTTCGACCAGTTGCAGGGTGCTAGGGTGTTCTCTAAGATCGACTTGAGGTCAGGGTCATTAGCTGGAGATTCGGGACTCAGATGTCCCGAAGACTGCTTTCCGTACTAGATACGGCCATTATGAGTTTCTGGTGATGTCCTTCGGCTTGACTAATTCCCCAACGGTGTTTATGGACTTGATGAACAGGGTGTTCAGGCCTTATATTGATTCCTTTGTTATTGTCTTCATTGATGATATCTTGATCTACTCACGTAACCTGAGGGAGCACGAGCAGCATTTGAGAGTAGTGCTCCAGACATTGCGAGAGCAGAAGCTATATGCTAAGTTCTCCAAGTGTGAGTTTTGGCTTGAGCCAGTAGCATTCTTGGGGCATGTTGTATCAGGAGAGGGTATTAAAGTAGATCCTAAGAAGTTTGAGGCAGTTCAGAGTTGGCCACGTCCTACTTCAGTGACTGAGATCAGGAGTTTCCTGGGGTTAGCAGGTTATTACCGCCGATTTGTGCAGGGCTTTTCATTCATTGCATCACCTTTGACTAGATTGACCCAGAAGGGTGCTCCTTTCCGTTGGTCCGATGATTGTGAGGCGAGCTTTCAGAAGCTCAAGACAACCTTGACTATAACACCAGTTCTAGTGTTGCCTTCCGGTTCAGGGATGTATACGGTATATTGCGGCGCTTCACGCGTTGGCTTGGGATATGTATTGATGCAGGAGGGGCGAGTTATTGCATATGCTTCACGTCAGCTGAAGATTCATGAGAAGAATTAACCTGTGCATGACCTAGAGTTAGCAACGATTATTCATGCTCTTAAGATATGGAGGGATTATCTGTATGGGGTGTCATGTGAGGTTTATACTGATCATCGCAGCTTACAGCATTTGTTCAAGCAGAGGGATCTCAATTTGAGGCAGCGTAGATGGCTTGAGTTACTGAAGGATTATGACATCACCATTCTTTATCATCCGGGCAAGGCAAATGTGGTAGCGGATGCCTTAAGCAGGAAGGCAGAGAGTATGGGTAGCTTGGCATACATTTCAGCGGAGGAGAGGCCACTAGCTTTGGACGTTCAGTCCTTGGCTAACAGACTTGTGAGGTTGGACATTTCAGAGCCCAGCCGAGTGCGTGTGTTGTTGCTCAATCTTCATTGTTGGGACAGATCAAGGCTTGGCAGTTTGATGATCCGCATTTGGCAGTTCTCAGAGAGACGGTGCTATAGGGTAGTTCCAAGGAGGTTTCTATTAGCGAGGATGGTGTTCTACGACTCCAGGGTTGCCTATGTGTTCCTAATGTCGATGGCTTGAAGGAGAGGATTCTAGAGGAGGCACACAGTTCACGGTATTCTATTCATCCAGGTGCTATGAAGATGTATCGTGACTTGAGGCAACATTATTGGTGGCGGCAAATGAAGAAAGACATAGTTGAGTATGTGGCTAGGTGCTTGAATTGCCAGCAAGTTAAGTATGAGCACCAAAGGCCAGGTGGCCTACTTCAGCAGATGCCTACACCTGAGTGGAAATGGGAGCGCATTACTATGGACTTCGTAGTTGGGTTGCCGCGGACCTTGCGGAAGTTTGATGCAGTTTGGGTCATTATCGACAGGTTGACCAAGTCGGCACACTTTATTCCGGTTGTGACTACTTATACATTAGAGAGGTTGGCTCAGATCTATATTCGGGAGATAGTTTGGTTGCACGGTGTGCCTGTTTCCATCGCATCAGATAGAGGCCCTCAGTTCACTTCCCATTTCTGGAGGGCCGTACAGAGTGAGTTGGGGACTCGTGTAGAGCTCAGCACAACATTTCACCCGCAGACCGACGGATAGTCGGAGCGGACAGTTCAGATTCTGGAGGACATGCTTAGAGCATGTGTGATTGACTTTGGAGGGCAGTGGGATCAGCTCTTGCCTTTGGCCGAGTTTGCTTACAACAACAGTTATCAGTCCAACATCGAGATGGCTCCATTTGAGGCTTTAAATGGTCGGCGATGTTGTTCCCCTATCGGGTGGTTCGAGCCTGGCAAGGCTAAGTTATATGGTACGGATTTGGTGAAGGATGCCTTGAAAAGGTAAAGATGATTCAGGAAAGACTTCGCACAGTACAGTCCAGACAGAAGAGTTATGCGGATCAGAAGGCACGTGATGTATCATTCATGGTCGGCAAGAAGGTTCTCTGAAAAGTCTCGGCGATGAAGGGTATTATGAGATTCGGGAAGAAAGGCAAGTTGAGCCCAAGGTTTATAGGCCCATTTGAGGTGTTGAGGCGAGTTGGGGAGGTTGCTTATGAGCTTGCTTTACCTCCCAGCCTGTCAGGGGTTCATCCAATTTTTCATGTGTCTATGCTTCGGAGGTATCACGCCGACTTGTCTCATGTGTTAGACTTCAGTACTATTCGGCGTGATGAGAGCTTGGGTTATGAGGAGGAGCCAGTTGCCATTGTTGATAGACAGGATCGCCAGTTGAGATCCAAGAGGATTTTCGCGGTAAAGGTCCAGTGGAGGGACCAACCAGTCAAGGAGGCGACTTGGGAGTCCGAGGAGGACATGCAAAGCAGATATCCACGCTTATTTAGCACTTCAGGTATGAATCTAAACCCGTTCGAGGATGAACGTTTGTTTAAGAGGTGGAGAATGTAACGACCCGACTGGTCGTTTTGCTTTCTAGAATCTTGTTTCCCTAAATAAGACTTCCCGTACTTGCTTTTACTGATTTATGACTTGCAGGGATGGTTGGTTCGGGATTTGGAAGAGTTTGGGTTGAAATCGGAACACTTGGTTCCTTAAGGTTGGCTTAAAAGGCCAAGTTTGACTTCGGTCAACATTTTGAGTAAACGACCTCGGAATTGGGATTTGAAGGTTCCAACAGGTTCGTATGAAGTTTCGGACTTGGCCGTATGTTCGGATCGGGTTTTGGATGACCTGGGAGCGTTTTGGCGCCTAATAGTGAAAGTTGATTCCTTAAGGATTTTGAAATTCTTTAAATTTGGTTTGGAGCGGGTTTTTGTGATATCGAGGTCTGAACAGAATTCCGAGATTGGGAATAGTTCCGTATTGTCATTTAAGACTTGCACGCAAAATTTGGTGCCAATCCGAGTAGTATAAGTACGTTTCGGCACATTGGAAGTAGATTGAAGAACTTGAAGTTCATAAGTTTGATTCAATTGGTTTTAGGGTGTGATTATTAGATTTAGCGTTGTTTTGGGCAATCCGAGGGTTCGAGCGAGTCCACTTTATGATTCCAAACTTGTCGGTATGTTCAAGCGGGGCCTCGGGGGCTCCGGGCGTCAATCGGACGAGGCTCGAGCCAAGTTGGGAATTTGAGAAGGAGCTGAAGCTCCACTTATGTCCTAACCGCACCTGCGGTTGGCCAGCCGCAGGTGCGAGACCGCAGAAGCGGCTTACCCATCGCAGATGCGGCTCAAGGGGAGGAGCCCAGGTTCCACAGATACGGCTCCTCTTCTGCATAAGGGGTCCCAAGACCACAGATGCGGCCCCAGCTGGCCCAGCCCAAAACCGCAGAAGCGGGCAATCTCACGCAGAAGCGAGACCGCATATGCAGTGTCCTAACCGCAGGTGCGGAAATCGTTGAAGGCAGTGGCCTTCATTTAATACAGGAATGTGTCATTTTTGACACATTTCACTCCATTCTTGGGCAATTTGGGAGCTTCAAAAGAGGAGATTTCATCCTAGCAATGTGAGGTGAGTTATTTTTACTTATGTGAGTTTAATACATAGTTTATGGGTAGATTGCACTATGTAAATTAGTGGAAATTATGGGTTTAGAGTAAAACCTAGGGTTTTGACAAAAATGAGATTTAACCACAAATTTGTTATGGAATGTAGTAGAAATCATATATTCTTGATCCTTAGGTTATGGGTAACAATTTTCTTCAAAAATTTCTGGAATCCGGGCATGTGGGCCCGGGGGTGAATTTTAGGAACCTTGCATGTACGGTTGGGAAATTAGATTAATAGTTAGAATACGAACTCTTGAGCATATATTGATTAGTTCTTACCCCATTTGAATAGTTTTGGATCGTTCGGCTCCGATTTGAGGGTTTGAGCGCATTCTTGAAATTGAAATAAGCTTTGGAATGAGGTAAGTCTCCTTTCTAACCTTGTAAAAGGGAATTAACCCCATAGGTGAATTTAATAAATCTATGTGACTATTTGTGGGAGCTACGTATGTATGGTGATGAGAGTCCGTACGTAGCTACTATTATGCTAATTGTCCGGGTAGTTTAGGACCCGTATCATGCTATATTTGCAAATGCTTGCGTCCTTACTTGCTACTAAGATCACTTAGGACATGCTAGAAATTGGTAAATAAATATAGACGGTTATACTCACTTACCTGAGAATTTGTATGAATTATCTGACTATAAATGAGCAATGTGTGCTTACTTGATAATAAATATCTATTTGTGGATCGGGTCGATCGCCTCGGTAGAAATAGATGCATCTATGATTCACGCCATTCGACCCTCTAGCAATGCACAGTTTATTATTATATCGGACCGGGCCGTACGACCTCAGCACAATGTGCGCATGTTATTTATGTGGAATTTTCCGTGATTTACCCTGCTTAACTGCTTTGAAATGTACTTATTACATGACATGACTGAAATTGATATGTTGTTAAGAAAGAATATCTTATTTCTCCTTGTTCTTGGACTGTCATTATATTCATGCTATTCATGCTTAGCGTAACACTTAGACTGTATTATTATTGATCCTATTAGGTGTCAAGTCGACCCCTCGTCACTACTTCTTTGAGGTTAGACTGAATACTTGCTGGGTACATGTTGTTTATGTACTCATACTACGCTTTTGTACTTAATTGTACAGGATCTGAGGCAGGTGCATCTAGCTACCCGTCCGGCGCGCGTTCCTAATACTTGATCGAGATCTCACGGTGAGCTGCCCCTTCTGAGCCATTCAGCAGCATGCCGGAGTCTCTCCTTTTGTTATTTACTATCTATTCTATTTCAGGCAGTAGGATAATTGTATTTTTATATATTCTACTAGTTGCCCTAGCACTTGTGACATTAGTTTCTGGCACACACATTGGTGGACTATTACTTTTGGGTTGTATATCTACTATTATGAATTTGTTAATTATCGATTATTTTAAAATTAAGATTCAGTAAATGTTGGGATTGTTTGGTAAAACAAATGAGAATTCACTAGTTGATTAGGGTTGGCTTGCCTAACAACTGTGTTGGGCGTCATCACGACCTATAATGAAATTTGGGTCGTGACAGTTTATTCTTATAGAATATTATTGTTTGCATTCTAACAAAGCCAAAAGCTTAAAATATTAAACTTAACCGAGCCGCAACATTATTATAGAGTTGTAATTTCGGTTCTAATACTTAGGTTCTCATTCCATCAAAGAAGAAGTTTCTATACTTACGTTATCATTCCATTAGTGTTGATTATTTTCGTCTATTAATGAGTATAAATTGTAGCCACATTTAGATTTAGAACAGTTGATTGGGTATTCTTGATTGAATTTTCCCAAAGAAAATGATGAGACACTAATTATTTTAGGTTGTCGAATTGTATCGGATCTCGTCAACACTATAGCTTGCAACCTAACACTACTAGAAATCCGGAAAAAAGCGACCACGAAAAGCGATCAAAGTTTGTCGCTTATTGGCCAAAAAGCGACCAAAAACGCATGGTCGGTATTAAGCTGGTCCCTTTACCTTAGGGACCAAAGTTGGTCACTAATTAGCGACCAACTTTGGTCTCACAGGTAAAAGGACCAAATTTTCCGGGCAAAGCATATAGCGACCAACTTTGATCGCTCAAATATTTTAATATTATAAATTTTGCGACCAACTTTGGTCGCAAGATGTAAATAACGTTTTATTTTTACTTATTGTTAATCATATCAAGCGACCAACTTTGGTCGCTACATTAATAATTTTTATAATTTTTTATTTAATTGGCGACCAAAATTGGTCGCAAATGGCAAGAATTAATTTTTTTTTAACTTTTAGCGACCAACGTTGGTCGCAAAATTACCAGAAATTGTTTTTTTAAAATAAAGTAGCGACCAAGATTGGTCGCTATTGCCCAGAAAATTATTTTTTTTAAGTGAAAAGCGACCAACTGGAGACCAAAGTTGGTCGCTTTTTTTGCTATATTTTTGGTAGAAACTGCCTGTTTTGGCTGCTACACCACCTGCCAGCTTATATCAAATATCCTAAACAGGCATTTTATGCCAACAACAACAACACTAAAAAGCAACAAAATATAAAGATCAATTGAACTAAAACAGTAAGCTAACAAAACTAAGTTAACGTTTATTACAAGCTCATTCGAAAACTAGTTCTATTGTCTAGTTCAAAGTATATAAAGTACTCAAGGAGTGTTCTTTTAGCATCCTCGTTCGAAAGTTGGATTGCCTCGGCCGATTCGTTAGGTGGATGACTGCGTATGAATTCCCCCACATCAGCTGTGAAGCGAACCTATAAGAAAAATTATATTGAATTAATATTTCAAAATTTATATAAAAGTAAATCAAAATACTTAATGAAAAGTAAAAAACTTACATGTATAGTCAAGGCTCGACCCTCGACCCACCTTTCTGAATCAGTCTCTTTCTTCTTTTTTACAATACGAGTTTCATTGAATAGCTCATATTGCTTCATTGGCATCATTAAGTTGTTCGGTGGCTTTGGTGATTATCCTCGTGGTACTATTACTCGGGATGAACTTGGATACAGAGAATAACTTGGATACAGTAGCTGACAGGGTGTGTCTTTTGATCAATTGTTGTTCTCGTTAGCGACAATGATGTTGAGACTGCAATGGCATGTGTTTCAACTAGTGATGGTATAGGCAGAAATTTTAATATTTCCTAAGTAGATAAAAGAAAGATTATAGAGGAATTCTCTACTTCATTTTCCAAGAAGAAAAGAAGTTTAATTGAGAGACAAGGGTGATGGTGATGGAATATTTTCCGTCGGTCATGGCAGTTCCCATAAAACGGGGATCATAAGACTCTATGATGACAAAGATCATAGGAAGTTTTGTTCTCAACTTTCTTCCAAGTCTGATCCGTACAAGCTTAACGGGATATTGGTGATATATTCTTCTGAATCCGGAGAATATATCACCAATATCCCACTAAGCTTGTACGGATCAGACTTGGAAGAAAGTTAAGAACAAAACTTCCTATGATCTCTGTCATCATAGAGTCTTATGATCCCCGTTTTATGNTAAACAGGCATTTTATCGCCAGTAACAACAACAACAACAACACTAAAACGCAACAAAATATAAAGATCAATAGAACTAAAACATTAAGCTAACAAAACTAAGTTAACGTTTATTACAAGCTCATTCGAAAACTAGTTCTATTGTCTAGTTCAAAGTATATAAAGTACTAAGGAGTGTTCTTTTAGCATCCTCGTTTGAAAGTTAGATTGCCTCGGCCGACTCGTTAGGTGGCTGACTTCGTATGAATTCCCCCACATCAGCTGTGAAGCGAACCTATAAGAAAAATTATATTGAATTACTATTTCAAAATTTATATAAAAGTAAATCAAAATACTTAATGATAAGTAAAAAACTTACATGTATAGTCGAGGCTCGACCCTCGACCCACCTTTCTGAATTAGTCTCTTTCTTCTTCTTTACAATACGAGTTTCATTGAATATATCATCAATATCCCACTAAGCTTGTACGGATCAGACCTGGAAGAAAGTTGAGAACAAAACTTCCTATAATCTTTGTCATCATAGAGTCTTATGATCCCCGTTTTATGGGAACTGCCATGACCGACGGTAAACATTCCATCACCATCAACCTTTTCACTCCCAATTAAACTCCTTTTCCTCTTGGAAATTGAAGTATAGAATTCCTCTATTACCTCTTCTTTTATCTACTTAGGAAATGTTAAACTCCTACCTATACCATAACTATTTGAAACACATGTTCTTGCCTTCTCATCATCGTTGTCGCTAATGAGAAGAACAATTAAAGGCACACTCTGCCAGGTACTGTGTCTTAGTTATTCTTGGTGGAAGTCCCATTGCATGTCTAATATTACCATCAACCCCTTCTACAAAATCCTCCCGCAATCTAAAATTCCAATACATAAATGATAATAGGTGAATTTAACTATAATTAGGCCCTAAAGAACCACCTTCTTGTATAGTTCGATGATAAAAGTGATAACAAAATGCTCTGATTAGTGTTTTTCATGCTTTGCAGGTGATATATGACAAGAGAAGGCTATGGAGTACTTTTGGGATCAAATATGGAGAAAAAGAGGCCAATCGTAAAATTTTGCCAAGTGAACCAAGCGAAGTAGCTCAAGCCAGGCCTGAAGAAGGACTGCCGCGGTTCCACCGCGACCGCGGCAGAACCGCGGTAGAAGACTGTCGCGGATAAGTTGAGATTCAGAGAAGGTGTGTGGCCACGGTTTGACCGCAACCGCGGCAGAACCGCGGCAGAGTCGGAAAAGTTCAGGGACTTAAGTGCAAAACACGGGATTTTTAGCCCAAAATCCTATTTTAAATACTAGACTTCGCCCAAAGGAGGCAGGAATTGTATTGGAGAATATTGTAGCAAGCAAAACAATTGTGAGAGATCACCTAAAACATCATATCTTCTTCTTCTTTAATTTTTCTTGCAATTATGATTATGAATATTGTTCTAGTTGATTTACCCATAGTCATGAGCAGCTAAATCTTTTGTCTAGGGTTTTGATGGAACCTATTGAGGGATGAACTTTTTGTTTATGTGAATACAGTTTGCCAGTTTAACTTCTATTTGTTCAACTACGTGTTTGTTGTAGTTAATTGACAGGATCCTCAATTAGTTGTGCCTATTTAGTATGCACAACTCGGGAGAGAGTGCATATTTAGGTTATTGTTGAACAACACCACTCCCAAAGTATAAGAGGGATCTATAACTGCGGGTTTAAAGGTGGGATTAGGAATAACAAAGCCTTGGGTGCAATCTTAAGTGAACTGTGATAATTAAAGCTAGCTAGCGTATCTCGGGAGAGTGCATTAAGTAAATTACTGTGATTACTCGGGAGAAATTTACGGTAAGAAGAGCATTCATGATTGATAGAATGTGTTGGTGAATTTGTATGAAACATAAACAGAAGGAATTCCATCAATAGGGGAAAGCAATACCTTAGCGCTTTCTCATTATTGTTTACAGCTTAGCATCTTTAATTTGCAGGTATTAGTTACTGTTAATCTTAGTTATTAAAAACACCATCAACTGTGATTCTCAACGTTTGGGAAATTGATTCTAAAGAGTTTAGTAGGTCTAAAGATAGTGATTGATAGGTTAATTCTCTGTGGATTCGACTCTGGGCATAATACTCAGGTTATATTTGCAACGTCCGCATTGTCCTTTTTATAAGGCATAGTTGGGCGTGATCAATAAACCAAAATTTTAATTCATATCCTAAAGGTTCAACTCATATCCAAAAAAATTTAATTTATAATCTAAAATTCCAATTCATAAACTAAAATTCCAATTTATATCCTAAAGGTTCAATTCATATCCTAAAGGTTCAAGTCATATCCTAAAGGTTCTAGTCATATCCTTAAGGTTCAAGTCATATCCTAAAATTCCAATTCATAAACTAAAATTCCAATTCATATCAAGTCATATCCTAAAGGTTCAAGTCATATCCTAAAATTCCAATTCATAAACTAAAATTCCAATTCATATCCTAAAATTCCAATTCATAAACTAAAATTCCAATTCATATCCTAAAGGTTCAATTCATATCCTAAAGGTTCAAGTCATATCCTAAAGGTTCTAGTCATATCCTAAAATTCCAATTCATATCCTAAAATTTCAAGTCATATCCTGAAATTCCAATTCATAAACTAAAATTCCAATTCATTTCCTAAAGGTTCAATTCATATCCTAAAGGTTCAAGTCATATCCTAAAGGTTCTAGTCATATCCTAAAATTCCAATTCATATCCTAAAATTTCAAGTCATATCCTAAAATTCCAATTAATAAACTAAAATTCCAATTCACATCCTAAAGGTTCAATTCATATCCTAAAGGTTCAAGTCATATCCTAAAATTCCAATTCATAAACTAAAATTCCAATTCATATCCTAAAATTCCAATTCATAAACTAAAATTCCAATTCATATCCTAAAGGTTCAATTCATATCCTAAAGGCAAGTCATATCCTAAAGGTTCTAGTCATATCCTAAAATTCCAATTTCATATCCTAAAATTTCAAGTCATATCCTAAAATTCCAATTCATAA
The DNA here is from genome assembly GCF_001879085.1 of Nicotiana attenuata. NCBI lineage: Eukaryota > Viridiplantae > Streptophyta > Magnoliopsida > Solanales > Solanaceae > Nicotiana > Nicotiana attenuata. The sequence goes on along the minus strand of NW_017671454.1, from coordinate 169,675 downwards.
ACTAAAATTCCAATTCATATCCTAAAGGTTCTAGTCATATCCTAAAGGTTCAAGTCATATCCTAAAATTCCAATTCATAAACTAAAATTCCAATTCATATCCTCAAGGTTCAATTCATATCCTAAAGGTTCAAGTCATATCCTAAAGGTTCTAGTCGTATCCTAAAATTCCAATTCATATCCTAAAATTTCAAGTCATATCCTAAAATTCCAATTCATAAACTAAAATTTCAATTCATATCCTAAAGGTTCAATTCATATCCTAAAGGTTCAAGTCATATCCTAAAGGTTCTAGTCATATCCTAAAATTCCAATTCATAAACTAAAATTCCAATTCATATCCTAAAATTCCAATTCATAAACTAAAATTCCAATTCATATCCTAAAGGTTCAATTCATATCCTAAAGGTTCAAGTCATATCCTAAAGGTTCTAGTCATATCCTAAAATTCCAATTCATAAACTAAAATTCCAATTCATATCCTAAAGGTTCAATTCATATCCTAAAGGTTCAAGTCATATCCTAAAATTCCAATTCATAAACTAAAATTCAAATTTATATCCTAAAATTCCAATTCATAAACTAAAATTTCAATTTATAACTAAACTATCAAGACAATACAAAGATTCAAGGTTATAATTCAAACCTAAAAGTTAGGATTCACAAGAACAAATCATAAACCCTAAAAGTTTAGGGTTTCTTCTCTTCAAACCATTTTTCCCCAAATTAGTAGGTAAAACTAAATATTTTAGCTACTAACAATTATCATAGATTTAATTTAGCTAAGAACAATTAATTTTTACAAATCAAACTATAAGGAATAAAAATAAATCAGTGTATTTCGAAAAAAACAAGGAAAGGAGAGAGAAACCTACCTGGACAGTGGAGGACACCGGCGGTGGAGCTGCTGCTGCCGTCGGCGGGTGGAGGGTGGAGGGAGACGGTGGCGTCGGTGGAGGGAGACGGAAGAGGAGGGGGGGTTTGAGTGTGAGAGAGAGAAGAGAGAGAAGAAAATAAGAGAATATGAGGGAAAACCCATTTTTTAGCTACTGGATTTACTAATAGCGACCAACTTTGGTCGCTATTTTTAGAAGCAAAATAAGTATTGACTATTTTGACCAAAATAGCGACCAAAGTTGGTCGCTAGCTTCTGACAGTTTGACCAGAATAGCGACCAACGTTGGTCGCTATTTCTAAAAAAAACTAAATTACTTTTAGTTCAATTTAAAATTATATATATAATACTTATACTTAGTGAATAATACAACCTAATACATATATTATACATATATAGCATATATATTCGATATAATATTACCTAATACACTTATACTTAGTGCATAGTATAGCGTAAGTATATATATTCGATATATATAAGCTATATTCGATATAATATTACCTAATACACTTATACTTAGTGCATAGTATAGCGTATGTATATACATTCGATATAATATTACCTAATATACTTATACTTAGTGCATAGTATAGCGTAAGTATATACATTCGATATAATATTACCTAATACGCCTATACTTAGTGCATAATACAGCGTAAGTATATATATTACATATATATAAGCCATATTCGATATAATATTACCTAATACGCTTATACTTAGTGCATAGTACAGCGTAAGTATATATATTACATATATATAAGCCATATTCGATATAATATTACCTAATACGCTTATACTTAGTGCATAGTACAACGTAACTATATATATTACATATATATAAGCCATATTCGATATACTAATACCTAATACGCTCATACTTAGCGCATAGTACAGCGTAACTATACAAATTACATATATATAAGCCATATTCGATATAATATTACCTATTACGCTAATACTTAGCGCATAGTACAGCGTAACTATATATATTACATATATATAAGCCATATTCGATATAATATTACCTAATACGCTTATACTTAGTGCATAGTACAGCGTAACTATATATATTACATATGTATAAGCCATATTCGATATAATATTACCTAATACGCTTATACTTAGTGCATAACATGTTAGATTATATTTTAGTCTATTCATCCCTTGTGTTACAAAAGTGTTAACGGCTTACATTTATATTATTTAGATAGTAAATACAAAAGTGATTTTTAATTTTGACCATTGTTGACCTGAAAAGAGACCAACTTTGGTCGCTAATTATACTTAAATTTAACTTAGCGACCAAATATTTATATTTTATATAATATTTAAAATAATAATATAATTGTTAAACGGGTCCCATATTAGCAACCAGAGTTGGTCTCTATTTTATAAGCGACCAACTTTGGTCGCTAACTTTGAATTATATTTATTTATATTTTATAATTTTTTTTAAATAATAATATAATTATTAAAATTTAATAAGAAGATCCCACAATAGCGACCAACGTTGGTCGCTAATCTCAGTATTTTTTTGACCAAGCAAGTCTGACCAGTCCGGTCAACATTTTGACGAAATTATTAACCAAATAGCGACCAACTTTGGTCGCTAATGTATTTAAAATAATTATTTTATTATTTTCTCCAATTTAGAGACCAACGTTGGTCGCTTTTCTTGACAGACCAACTTCGGTCGCTAAAGTTTGATCGCTTTTTTCCGGAATTCTAGTAGTGAAAATGAGTTCACTCGCTTAGAAGTCTGAACGACAATAATTTACAGTAAAGATGCATCACCTAAACACAATATACAGCCTCAAGGGTGAAGAACAAAAAAAACAAATAATATATGCAGAACCGTTACTCATGAAAATTCATGAGTCGTGGACAGTCAGTCTATCTTGCCGCCGCTTCTACTGTCCCCTAAGAAACATCTTTTAGCGCATCCAATAAGAATTGTCCTATTTCAACAAAATAGATTATCGTCAAGAAAAAGAATGTTAGAAATTCCTAGCAATAAGCTTTCACTGGCAACCATCAAAAGCTATATATTTGTCAACATTGATGTTTCCAAAGAAAATATTAGGATCACAGCTTGCTTTCTCGATTGCTATAAAAATTTACCATGTATATAGTCCTTTCGTATCACCAAGCTACTTACTGATGCATCACACATTCTGTATTGCTGCTAAAATTCTTATTCTATTTACTTGCAAGTCAAAGTCTAAGATTTACTTCTTATGATTTATTTCACTTCGCGTATATCTACCACTAATATCTCAATTATGCAATATCTGATTCTACAAGCCTGAGTTATTAGATTTATGTAAACAAATTAAAAACATGAGAGAAAGAATCACTAAGGCAAATTATAGATGATATTGGCAACTGTGAATTTTGGACATCCATTGTCTTTGGAGTTTGTCATATTTTTCATATCTACCATCAATCAATTTTTCCAAATACCACAAAACTCATACCATCATAGGTTATACCTCTATGCCAGAAAAAAAAAAACCCCTTATCAGATAATACTGTGATACCAAAATCAAATAATGCCAGGACTAATATAGTTTTCTGTAAAGTCATCATACTGCATCCATAATTGTAGCATTTTCTCTTTCTAGTTTGACAACTCCGGAAGTTCTAAAATCACATGGTGACATTCCATCCTGTTGGGTTTTGGATGTATTTATTTAATATATTAAATACTTAAAAGAGGGTGAATGGGAAATGGGGGGAAATGAAATTTTTAAGTGAAATTTTAAGTTCCCCCTTGGCAAATGGGCATTGTCCCATATTGGAAGAGGAAGAGGTTTTTTATGGGTATATAAGCAATTGCTCTTCTTCTAGCTCTTAAAGAGTTGAGAAGAAGGCAAGTCTCGCGCCGTCGTCGTCGCTCGGCTTCGGATTTGATTAACTTTTTGGACCAAATTTATTTGTTAATAGTAAAATATTAACAGAAATGTTGTTAAATATTTGTTTTAATAACAGAATATTAATATTAAATATTAATATTAAATCCAATCCGTTTTTCTATTTTGGTAACAGAAAAGTAACTACCCTGTTCAATTTTCCCTCTTTATTTTCCCTCTTTATTGTTGAGTAAATGGCCATTTATGTAATGGCATTTATGTTGTGGGCGTTTTGCATAAACAGCCATTCTGAAGAGTTGCACCTCTTCAGATTTCAGCCCAACTTTGGCTATAAATACAACACTATTCTGCTCAGAATTTCACTACGATTTTCTGAGTTTCTTTTCCTTCTTCTGAATACTTTTAGCATCAAACAAAGCAAAAAGTAAGTGTGATTTGCTACCGAACTTTGTGTTCGCTGAAACGCTGGGGTTTGAAGTACCACTACACCAGTGTGTAATTCGTTCTATTCTGGGAGGAAATAATCCATAACCTTGGGTACTAGGAGGGGATTAAATTCCTTAAGGAAACACTGTGAATTCAGTGGGCTCGAATTGGTTTTATGTCATTTCTGTTTATGTTCATTTCTGTTTATATTTATTTATATTTCCAGAATTATTTTACAAATACAGTCTACTAACACATCCTACCAGCCAATCAACTATACTTCGATCGTAAATTAGTTGGGGCAGCTGAGATGGCAAGTATTTTGTTTAACCAAGGCAGATCAGGGGTGTGCATTCGAATCGGTTTATCGATAAATCGAATCGATTATTTGTTATCGAAATCGAAATCGAAAAAATCGAAACCTTATTGAAACGATAAGCATATGTACAAATCGATAATCGATAAGTAATTATCGATAAGGCTCAAAATCGAATCGATAAATCGAATGCACACCCCTAGACTGTAGACACTTGTTAAATGAGTAATTACCTATTTGTGTAGATTAATATAACATACAGGATGTATATATATTCCGCTACTATTTTGAAAGCGGCTATACAATATTATTTTCCCTAATCTATACCCTTTCCTTTACCCTAAGTCCCTTACCCTATTATTTCCTCTACCACATTTAAGGAATGATCATATTTAAAGATCAAGGGAATGAAGTTCAAATTAATGGAAAACAGAATTAGCCGTGATGTTGTGTTTTGTTTTGTTTTTTTTTTTTATACCGTTGGAGTGTTGGTGGCATACATTTGATCCCTTACTTTAGTTTTGTTGCATGTGCTTGTTGACACAATTTTTATATTATAAATGGTGTTCGTCTTATTTTAGCTTCTTTTTGTCCATATTAGTTAGGTGCGTTTATAGCGATATACTTTCCGTGGAATCCCGCAAATTTTCTTANTTTCTCCAGTTAATTCTTTCATTTTTACTTTCTTTAACACCGCATAATTCATCCGGCTAAATGAGCCGAAGGTTGATAGTAGACTTGGTTTTGCGCTTGCTCTCTTCATCTTCAAGCACGATCTTCTTTTCGCGAGCCAAGTCCATGACTTTGTCCTTGAAGACAAAGCACTTCTCCAGAGGGTGGCTTACAAGTCGGTGATATTTGCAGTAGTTTGGGTCATTTGTTTTCCCAGCTTCATTTGGCCGCTTCATCTCTGGAAGCTCAATGAGATTTGACTCAAGGAGTTCTTCAAAGATAGCTGGCACATCGGAATCTAGAAATGGGTACTCTTTCTCTTGCATTTCTTTTAAACTCAACTTTCCACTTGGCTTATCGTGAAAAGAAGTGGATTTCATACTCTGCTTCTTGCTCACCTTCGTCGTGAACTTCATAGGTGACGTGTTGACATTCATAGCTTCTTTGCTTTCAGACTTGGGTACGAACTTGCCCCACTTCCTGACTTCTTGCTTGTCATTTGCTTTGCGAGGTTCATAGATGGGCAGCCTTTCATTTCCAGCGGAGGCCATGCTCAATTCCATGTCATGGGCACGAGTTGCAAGTTCTTCAAATGTGCTAGGCTTGATACCTTGCAAGATGTAGCGCAATCCCCAATGCATGCCTTGGATGCACATCTCTATGCCTGAAGCTTCACTAAGCCTGTCTTTGCAGTTGAGGCTTGCATTCCTCCAACGATTGATAAAGTCGATAACTGGTTCCCCCTTTCGTTGACGAGTATTTGTAAGCTCTATCATACTCACCGTGCGTCTTGTGCTATAAAAGCGATTGAGGAATTCTTGCTCTAGTTGATCCCAGCTATCGATTGATCCAGCCTCGAGGTCCGTGTACCAGTCAAAAGCATTTCCTTTTAGCGAGCGGACAAACTGCTTGATGAGGTAATCTCCATAAGTCCCAGCATTGTTGCACGTCTCCACGAAGTGCGCCACATGTTGCTTTGGGTTACCTTTACCATCAAACTGTTGAAACTTTGGAGGTTGATAGCCAGAAGGCATCTTCAACATATCGACCCTTGAAGTGTACGGCTATGCATACGTAAGGGAGGATTTGGCAGCAACTTCATATTTGTTCTTAATGGTTCCTTCAATGAACTCCTTCAATTGATCGATTGGAATCATCCCTTCAGATGAGACAGGGATAGCCTTAGTGGATGATGCTTGTCTTGGGGGAGAGTCGCTCTCTAGAACCTCTGGGAGCTTGCCGGGTGCATGGGTGGATTCTTCTTCCATCAGAATTCCCACCCTGTCTGTTAGCTTGTCAATTCTGGCCTCTTGATTTTGCATGCATTTGGTCAAGCAAGCGATTGCTTCTGTCAAGTTTGCCAACTGCTCCTCCATGGATGAAGTGTTTGTCACCATGACTTGCATGATTGTCGTGGATGATGGAGAGTAGCATGAATTTTCACACAGATTGATCCTTGATCGGCTCACGCTATGTGGTGTAAGTGGGGAGGATCCATCACTTGAAACATCATCATCTTCCTTCACAGCAGAGTGCTTGGAGCCGGAGAGGTCAAGCAGAGCAAGAGTTTTCTTGATCTTTTCAACAACATCGCTTCCTCCTTCAGATGCGTTTGTGGCAGATCTTGCTCCTTTTGAGGATGAAGATCCGAAAACAGGGGTTGATGCGGACGGCACTTGGGGTGCTTGTTGTCCTAAAAAGCTTGCTTTGCTCCTTGTAACTGGTCTGAAGCTTCCAAAGGTGACATCGAGGATGCTTTCCACATCAGCATAGAACCTGGAGTTAGCAGCCTTGGTGGAAGTTGAAACGGAGTTGATTTTCTTTGAAGCAATTTCAATGTTCTTGGTATTTGGTAAATGAAAAGTTGAGATGAGAGGTAGAGATTGTCCCACTGGGCGTGCCAGAATTTGTAGACAATAAATTTGCGTCGAGAAAATAAAATCAAGACCGAAAAATATCGCAACAATCGTAGTATTTTATTTCGAATATTTGAGTGTTACAATCTCTATGAATCCTCTGATTCTTCTTTTCAATAGTAAATAAATTCAAGGGCCTTGGAGCTTGATCTTGAATCTATATTTGTTTCCACGAACGATGATCTTGTTCTTGAGCTTGAGCTTGATTGCTTGAACTTGACCTTGATTTGTTCTTCGTTCTTGAACTTGAACTTGATTTCTTGAACTTGAAGCTTGAAACTTGTGGAGGAATTTGCAGCGTTTGATCCACGAGCTCTTTCTTGCTTCTTGTTATAACTTCTGGTCACTTTTCTGAGTTATGAAGACCCTTATTTATAGTTGTGGAAGGGAAGAGTTATGATAAGAACAAACTCTTTCCGACCAATCAAATTGAAGCGTGACATGGCCGCATTTGATTAGCCAGAACATGTCACTTGCACACGTGGCGCGATTTCATTGGCCTTTTAATGTGACTTGGCATGCCTTGTCATTTTTGACACGTGGCATGATCCTATTGGCTCTTCCGTTTGACTTGGCGCGCCACGTCATTTGACATGTGGCATCAAACTGGCCTCTAGGAAGATGACATCTTGGGCTTAATGAAGTGGGCTCATCACTTTAGCCCAATTAAATGGGCTAGCCCAATGGATTAAGACTTATTTATTTAATCCATATATATTGGACTTATATAATTAATTCATTTATATATTAGCCCATAATATTTATTTGGACCAATATATCTTGAATTTAAAATATAGTCCAAATTATTTTATGGATTTAATTCTAATGAAATTCATATGCCTACAAATGCCCCCTACTTCAAGACTTGATGAGGTGTAGACTTGTCAAAACCGAAAACAGGTAATGAAGTACTGGCGGTCTTTCAAACTTGGTTTAGGCCAATTTAGAGCACAAAAGATTGTCCATGCGATTTTGTTACGTGTACACCCCGTCAATTATTTGACCAATATAATGATCATTTAATTTAAATAGGGCTAAGACAAAAACTATTGAAAGTCATGATTTCAATATAAAATCATAGTTGTCTTACGTATGCAACTACTTTTGGGAAAGGAAATCTTTTTCCACTAGAAGTTTAGCTTCTTACGACAATCAGAAGCTATACGGAGACCAGATGTTTAGCTTCTTACCACAATTCGAGTACTTCTTGGACTCATTGTCGCCGACCAGATGCATCCTATACGGAGAAGGATTGTAACAGATCCCACATCGAAAATAAGTTCTCGGCAGCCGCTTTGCAAGATCTATATAAACCCCGTGCTTATATTTGTTGAGTATTAATTCGCAGTATTTGCAAGCCACTTGAGTCTATTTTTTTGTGGACTCGGAAGCATTGACACGAAAGTAATTTCTTCTTTTTTTTCTTGTGCTTTTCTTCTTTTGTTTTTTTTTTTTTGTAGGTCAAACAAGAAGGATTTGTTCTTGTTTAACAAGATGATCCATGCATAAAGAAGGTGGTCTTAGGGTGTGAGGGGATGGTACTCATCTCTGCCCAAATATTGGAGGGATTACTTCCATGGCCTGATTCTTGGAGAGATTACTCTCAATGTGGCCCAATTTTTGGAGAGATTACTCTCAAAATGGCTCGATTCTTAGAGAGATTACTCTCAATGTGGCTCGATTCTTAGAGAGATTACTCTCAAAATGGCCCGATTCTTGGAGAGATTACTCTCAAAATGGCTTGATTCTTGGAGAGATTACTCTCAAAATGGCCCGATTCTTGGAGAGATTACTCTTAAAATGGCTCGATTCTTGGAGAGATTACTCTCAATGTGGCCCAATTATTGGAGAGATTACTCTCAAAATGGCCCGACTCTTGGAGAGATTACTCTCAAAATGGCCCGATTCTTGGAGAGATTACTCTCAATGTGGTCCAATTCTTGGAGAGATTACTCTCAAAATGACCCGACTACCGGAGAGATTACTCTCAATGTGGACCAAACTATCGGCGAGGCCAACTTAAGGTGCAAAGGGACTCATATGTCCACCTTAAGATTGGAAAGTTATAGTTCCTTTTAAGGACAAACCCACGAAGAGGCCAACTTAAGGTGCAAAGGGACTTATATGTCCACCTTAAGATTGGAAAGTTAAAAAGCTTCAACTTGAAGACGACATCGACTTGAACACTTGGAAAACTTTGAAGATTTGGCGGACTTTGCAGACTTCAACTTGAAGATTCGGAGGGCTTAAACAATTCAACTTTAAGACCGACGAATTTGAAGACTGAACTTGAAGACTTCAACTTTGAGACTTGGAGGGCCTAAATATTTCAACTTGAAGATCGGCGAATTTGAAGACTTCAACTTGAAGATCGACGGACTTGAAGACTCCAACTTTGAGACTTGGAGGGCCTAAATATTTCAACTTAAAGATCGGCGAACTTGAAGACTTCAACTTGAAGACCGACGGACTTGAAGACTCCAACTTTGAGACTTGGAGGGCCTAAATATTTTAACTTGAAGATCAGCGAATTTGAAGACTTCAACTTGGAGACCGACGGACTTGAAGACTCCAACTTTCAGACTTAGAGGGCCTAAATATTTCAACTTGAAGATCAGCGAATTTGAAGACTTCAACTTGGAGGCCGACGAACTTGAAGACTTCAGCTTTGAGACTTGGAGGGCCTAAATATTTCAACTTGAAGATCGGCGAATTTGAAGACTTCAACTTGAAGACCGACGGACTTGAAGANCTTCGAAAATGGCTGGCACATCAGAATCCAGGAATGGGTACTCTTTCTCCTGCATCTCTTTTAGAGTCAACTTTCCACTTGGCTTGTCTTGAAAAGAAGTAGATTTTCATACTCTGCTTCTTGCTCACCTTCATCGTGAACTTCATAGGTGACGTATTGACATTCATAGCTTCTTTGCTTTCAGACTTGGGTACGAACTTGCCCCACTTCTTGACTTCTTGCTTGTCATTTGCTTTGCGAGGTTCATAGATACGCAGCCTTTCATTTCCAGCGGAGGCCATGCTCAATTCCATGTCATGGGCACGAGTTGCAAGTTCTTCAAATGTGCTAGGCTTGATACCTTGCAAGATGTAGCGCAATCCCCAATGCATGCCTTGGATGCACATCTCTATGCCTGAAGCTTCACTAAGCCTGTCTTTGCAGTTGAGGCTTGCATTCCTCCAATGATTGATAAAGTCGATAACTGGTTCCCCCTTTCGTTGACGAGTATTTGTAAGTTCTATCATACTCACAGTACGTCTTGTGCTATAAAAGCGATGGAGGAATTCTTGCTCTAGTTGATCCCAGCTATCGATTGATCCAGCCTCGAGGTCCGTGTACCAGTCAAAAGCATTTCCTTTTAGCGAGCGGATAAACTGCTTGATGAGGTAATCTCCATAAGTCCCAGCATTGTTGCACGTCTCCACGAAGTGCGCCACATGTTGCTTTGGGTTACCTTTACCATCAAACTGTTGAAACTTTGGAGGTTGATAGCCAGCAGGCATCTTCAACATATCGACCCTTGAAGTGTACGGCTTTGCATATGTAAGGGAGGATTTGGCAGCAACTTCATATTTGTTCTTAATGGTTCCTTCAATGAACTCCTTCAATTGATCGATTGGAATCATCCCTTCAGATGAGACAGGGATAGCCTTAGTGGATGATGCTTGTCTTGGGGGAGAGTCGCTCTCTAGAACCTCTGGGAGCTTGCCGGGTGCATGGGTGGATTCTTCTTCCATCAGAATTCCCACCCTGTCTGTTAGCTTGTCAATTCTGGCCTCTTGATTTTGCATGCATTTGGTCAAGCAAGCGATTGCTTCTGTCAAGTTTGCCAACTGCTCCTCCATGGATGAAGTGTTTGTCACCATGACTTGCATGATTGTCGTGGATGATGGAGAGTAGCATGAATTTTCACACAGATTGATCCTTGATCGGCTCACGCTATGTGGTGTAAGTGGGGAGGATCCATCACTTGAAACATCATCATCTTCCTTCACAGCAGAGTGCTTGGAGCCGGAGAGGTCAAGCAGAGCAAGAGTTTTCTTGATCTTTTCAACAACATCGCTTCCTCCTTCAGATGCGTTTGTGGCAGATCTTGCTCTTTTTGAGGATGAAGATCCGAAAATAGGGGTTGATGCGGACGGCACTTGGGGTGCTTGTTGTCCTAAAAATCTTGCTTTGCTCCTCGTAACTGGTCCGAAGCTTCCAAAGGTGACATCGAGGATGCTTTCCACATCAGCATAGAACCTGGAGTTAGCAGCCTTGGTGGAAGTTGAAACGGAGTTGATTTTCTTTGAAGCCATTTCAATGTTCTTGGTATTTGGTGAATGAAAAGTTGAGATGAGAGGTAGAGATTGTCCCACTGGGCGTGCCAGAATTTGTAGACAATAAATTTGCGTCGAGAAAATAAAATCAACACCGAAAAATATCGCAACAATCGTAGTATTTTAATTCAAATATTTGAGTGTACAATCTCTATGATTCCTATGATTCTACTTTTCTAGTATAAATAAATTCAAGGGCCTTTGAGCTTGATCTTGAATTTGTAGTTGTCGCCACGAACAATGATCTTGTTCTTGAGCTTTAGTTTGATTGCTTGAACTTGACCTTGATTTTTTCTTTGTTATTGAGCTTGAACTTGATTTTTTCTTCGTTCTTGAGCTTGAACTTGATTGCTTGAAGCTTGAAACTTGTGGAGGAATTTGTAGCGTTTGATCCACGAGCTCTTTCTTGCTTCTTGTTATAACTTCTGGTGTCCTTTCTGAGTTATGAAGACCCCTATTTATAGTTGTGGAAGGGAAGAGTTATGATAAGAACAAACTCTTTCCGACCAATCAAATTGAAGTGTGAGATGGCCGTATTTGATTGGCCAGAACATGTCACTTGCACACGTGGCGCGATTTCATTGGCCTTTTAGTGTGACTTGGCATGCCTTGTCATTTTGACACATGGCATGATCCCATTGGCTCTTTCGTTTGACTTGGCGCGCCACGTCATTTGACACGTGACATCAAATTGGGCCTCTAGGAAGATGACATCTTGGGCCTAATGAAGTGGCTCATTACTTTAGCCCAATTAAATGGGCTAGCCCAATGGATTAAGACTTATTTGGACTTATATAATTAATTCATTTATATATTAGCCCATAATATTTATTTGGACCAATATATCTTGAATTTAAAATATAGTCCAAATTATTTTACGGATTTAATCCCAATAAAATTTATATGCCTACAGTGATCTTATAGAAAATTGATCCACATAACTTGGGAAATATACTGTCGTATAAGTGATTTGCTCTATCAATGTACTTTGCGAATTTAGTTCTATTAAAAGAACCCAACTTTTGGATAGACAATCATATACAAATTCTCTTGATGGGCAATTTGTTCTTTTACTTTAAAGTTGGAATCTTGATACATTATCTAAAAATTAAGATGGAATCTCTTGATTTTACAAAGAAGTAAGAAACTAGTACCACTTAATTTATCGAAACTTTGTATACATAATGTTAACATGGGCAAACTTATACAAGTTAATTACAACTCATTCAAACAAAACTTCCTTAGCCGTTGGAGTCTTTACAGTTATTTTTGGTGCAAAATGTAAACCAAGGCTTGCATTAATACGAGATTTTCGATGTTGATATGTTTCCATTTTGCTATTGGATAATGGATCACATGGAGAGTATCTTTTTTTAGAAAGATCAATCAATAAAAAGAGAAAAGAAGTATAATATTACTCAAATTTCTATTTTTGGTGACTGAACCTCTGAAGCTAAGCCCAAGCACATTGCTAGTTTTGGTTGATATTGTTGGACACCACCCATAGCCACTCATTTGTCAACTCTAACACCTGGTCTTAGAAAGATTTGTCCGAAACTTGGAAAAACTTTTTGACAGTTACTATGGTTCTTGAGTTAAGCATTCATTTGGGAATGCATTTAATATTTAGTCTTTTGCCAACAAAATTATAGGAGGTTCCTTTTTTGTTATAGTAATGCTGGCTGGAGTGACTCTTCCGATTCATTTGATGAGGAAGGCCATGGCATGAATACTTCAAGCATGGCTGCCGGTAACTCAATTTGTTGATGATGCAAATGTGTTTGAACATGCCAATGGCACAGCAGTTGGCTTGGGCCCTCTTGCCCACATTGCCACTATAAGGTGTGTTCAAACTTTAGTTGTCCAAACGATGCCTTATTGGCTACAATAAATGCCGCAATAGATAATGGTGTGGACGTGCACTCCCCTCTCTCTCTCCATTGGTGAACCTTCTCCAACTTTTTATGATAATAGTATTGCTGCTGATGCAGAAGGGTATTCTCGAGTTCACCTCTACTGAGCACCATGGTCCAGACAATGCTACATTGTCTAACAAGGCGCCTTTGGTTCTCACAGTTGGCTAGCACCTATGATAGAAAGATAGTGGCAACAACTATGCTAGGAAATGGAAATTAAAAGCATATGATGGCGAGTCACTTGTCCAACTTGAAGACTTCTCTTGTACGATCAAGAGAATGCCCAATATCTATCTACCAATTAGTTGCTGAAAAATACTGATGTTAAAGGCAAAATTGTGGTGTGTGATAATGGTATGGGCCTTGAAACTTATCAAGGCCAAACGATAAAGGATGCGGGTGGTGTCAGGCATGATTCTTGTCGATCAGAGGTCTTTGGCGATACCACTTTTGGACTTGTTCATGTTCTTCTTCTAGCAACTAATTTAAATTATGGCAAAGGAAAAAAGATTAAAATCTACATTAACTCATCCTCCACGACTCTGATAGTAATCTATTTCAAAGGAAAACAAATCTTATAATGTAATATCAAAAGAACTTGTATGCATATATTAGAGTATTAATTAACATGCATTAAGATGTTTCCATTCCATAAATGAATATATAAGTAAATATGAGATTTTAATCCTTAAAGGATCAAAATGAGTCTTGTGCAAGTTATGTGCATCTTTTTCCATCCAAAAGTATTGTTAGGGTAATATGTGCATAATGCTACTACTAAATTCAGTTTAGTGGATTTGAACAAACAAATTAAATAGGAATGGAAACCAAAGTAAGTGAAATAGCTAATTCATATACTAGTAAGTGAAAGAAAGTAAAAAAAAGTTAATTATAACTTATCGAAAGGTATGAGTGTCGCATGTGCATCTTGTTTTAATCATCACAGACTTATACATAATAAATAATAATTTTTTGTTTGCGTGCATATTTTACAAACTAGGTGTGCAATCTACGTGCATCTTTTTTACTTCAAGAACTAACTGGACCAAATTTTATTAACTAATTAACAATAAAAATTTGACAATAAAACTAAATTATCGATTATCGTCCAGTTTTGACACTAAAAGAGTATTAAAACATGTTATTGTACTTTAAAACAGTACAATATAACACATATTATTTTTGAAGGACTATTAATCAAGTTTAAATCTATGTCGAAACTATGTAAAAATTACTAAACCTAAATTTGATCTAACAAACTTACTTAACATCCATACATAATATGGGGTAACACAGCTGAAGATAAAAGTAATACAAAAAATTAAGCCCTCAAAACGCTAAATAATATTAAGACCACTGTACTGTATTGTATTTATCTTTCTTGTAATAATGCTGAGTCAGCATCATCAGCTAGTAATGTTAGTTAGTTAGTGTTAGTGCATAGATTAATTAGTCAATAGAAATTGTATATATTGAACAGTATCAATTACATTCAATACAATCTTTATTTCACAGTTTACCTAATTCTCAGCAGCTCCTCTTTTCTCTCTCTTCGGGCTCCTTCTAGAAGCTTCTGTATCCTCCATTGGAGGAGATGCAGAGCTCGATTCACACTTGATATCTCGACATGGTATCAGAGCAGAGGTTCTATCACGACCACGCCTTATCACGTTCTATTGTTTCTAGTCATCAAATAATCTAGAGTTTTTCCTTCATCAATTAGAATTTGGGGAAAACTTGAATCGGACACATGCAGTGACGATTCGTCGACGAACAGAAGAAATCTCAACCATACGAAGATCGATTCAACTATTTTCACAAATTTCCATGGCAATTACAGAGCAGACTGACGAGACAGCCACAACGGCGGCGACATAGACAGTAATCGATGCTGGTAGCCCTCTTTATATACATCCTTCTGATAACACTGGTTCTACACTAGTTCCGATTCCGTCTGATGGAATTGGATACTGTTCCTGGAGAAGAAGCATACTCAAAGCTCTTTCAGTGAAAAACAAATTAGGTTTCATCAACGGAGACACTACGAGACCTGTTGTAACGTCTCCACGTTTTCGTTATTGGGAAAGGTGCGACAATATAGTCACCTCATGGATCTTAAACTCTTTGTCAAAGGACATCGCTGCCAGTGTCGAATATGTGAACGACTCTGTTGAGCCGTGGAAGGAACTGGAGGATCAATATGATCATACGAACGGGGCTAAGATGTATCAAATTCAGAAAGAAATCAATGATTTGAGTTAGGGCGTACTTGATATCACTGGCTACTACACAAAAATGAAGAAACTCTGGGAAGAGTTGAACACTCTCAGCGTCAAAACTCATTGCATCTGTGTGTACCTGTGGGGCGAAAGAAAGCATGCATAAGGGAGAACATGACAAAAGGTTGATACAATTCTAATGGGACTCAATGAAGTCTATACGGTTGTTCGAGGAAGCATACTTATGATGAATCCCTTGCCAAACATGGCACATGCATTTGCTCTTCTGATACAAGAGGAGAAACAGAGGGAATTTAGACCAAGAAATCAGCTGAATGTTGATTCCACAGCATTGAGTGTCAACCTAGGAGGAAGAAATTTCAAGACAAACTCTTCAGCTGGGACTGGAAATCAGGTTGCAAATAGTAGACTTCGACCTTTTTCGTGACCATTGCAAACGACAAGGTCACACCAAGGACAAGTGCTATAAGCTCCATGGATACCCCCAGGATTTCAATCAAGGACCACATCAATACAAGCAAGGTACTCAAGGATACAACAACAACACAAGGTTCAACAAAGGAAGAAATGCCATGGCAAATGCAGTCACAAATGTAGAAAAAGGAGAGGAGCTGGAACTCCAAGGAGAAAGTCAAAGCATGAGTCTTTCAAAGTATCAGCATGGATAAAGTGTTAGTCTGCTGCAGCATTTTCAGATGGGAAACACTGGAGAGAATTCAGCCAGTGCAAACATGTATAGTGGAGCATCAGTGAACTTTGCAGGTATGATTGCTTGTACTTCTTCAATTGATTTTGATAATCCATCATGCAAGTGTTTTAGTGCAAAAGCTGACTTATGGATATTAGATTCCGGGGCATCACACCATATGACTTTTAATAAAACTCACCTACAAAACATAGTAAGCCTACCATATCCTCTGTTAGTTAAACTTCCAAATGGTTACAAAGTTAAAGTAACTGAAATTGGAGATGTATCCCTAACACCTAAGATTGTCCTATATAAAGTCTTATTCATTCCATCTTTCAAGTTTAACCTAGTATCTATCAGTTCCCTAGCAGTACATCTCAAATGCATTGCATCATTCTCTGACACTTCCTGTCTACTGCAGGCCCCTTCACTGAAGAAGCCTCTGGAGATTGGTAAGTTGTATGATGGGCTGTACTTCCTCTATTCTAAGTGCCTGAAGAAAGGTAGTCTCAAACAAAATTGTGATCTTCCTTGTTTTTCTGTTCACACTGATGATGTAAATACTATGCACTGTCTATCCCACTCTTACAATTCATTCCCTATTGTAAATAATTCCACCTACAACAATGATAATAAAGACAATGTCTCAGGTTTGCTTTCTAGTTCATCTCTTAGTGATAATGTGGATTTGTTGTGGCATTTCAGACTTGGCCATGTAACCTTCAGTAAAATGAAAGGGATTATTACTATACCTGCAACCTTTTCCACTAAACAGCCTTTCATGTGCAACATTTGTCCTATGGTCAGACAATCTAGATTTCCTTTTCCCCAAAGAACAACTGATACTACTGAAGTTTTTGAAATGCTCCATATGGATCTGTGGGGTCCCTATCATGTGGCCACACATAATAATTTCAAGTACTTCCTTACTCTGGTAGATGACTATAGTAGGTCCACTTGGACACATCTCTTGAGTTGCAAAAGCAATGCCCTACAAATAATAAAGGCCTTTGTAAGCATGGTGGAGAACCAATTCAAAACCACCATTAAATGTATAAGGTCTGATAATGGTCTAGAGTTCACTAGCAATGAAGCAACCTCTTTCTTTCAATCAAAGGGAATAAATCACCAAAAGACATGCCCCCACACACCACAACAAAATGGAGTGGTGGAAAGAAAATATAAATATCTCCTTGAAGTAGTCATGGCACTACTTTTTCAATCCAAATTAGCATTGAAATATTGGGGAGAGTGTATACTTACAGAAAAATTCCTCATTAATAGGCTTCCAACTACTCCTCTAAAGAATAAATGCCCTTTTGAGCTCCTTTATAAAAAGAAGCCCAACTACTCTCACTTGAGGAGTTTTGGGTGTTTATGTTACCCCACTGTACCAAAGCCTCTCAGAGATAAACTTGAACCAAGAACTACCCCACATGTGTTTGTAGGATATCCTTTTGGAACAAAGGGGTACAAGGTGCTAAGTCTGGCCACTAAGAAAATACATATTTCTAGAGATGTTTCCTTCTATGAGTCAATCTTTTCCTTCACTCTCAACACTACTGCAAATAACATTCCACCTATTTTTCCTAATGCACCATTCGCTGATAATCCACATGATCACACTGATACTTGTATATCCACAACACCGGTGATCAGGAGAACATCAACTCCCCAACTCCTGATACATCACCTACAACCTTCTCACCTATATCTTCTTCACATGAGACACATGTTCCAGTAGAACAACTATAAGACATGGTTTCACCTCAACAATCACTAGAGGAACCACTGGGTTTTAGAAGGTCTAATAGGGAACACAAACTCCCTTCACATCTATCTGAATGATTATGTTTGCAAGATACCAAACCTAAAATCTAATTCTAACTCTCCCTACATGCCATGTTCTCCCATAATAACCACATTGTTTCTGATGCCCTACATCCTGATAGTCAACATATTGTAAAGAGCACTTGTAATGATAGAGAACCAACTTCATATGAAGAAACAACTATGTACCCTGCCTGGCAGAGTGCCATGACACAGGAGTTTGAAGCTTTGTATGCTAATAACACATGGGACCTAGTCCTTTACCTAAAGGAAAACATGCTATTAGGTGTAGATGGGTGTATAAAGTCAAACATAGAGCAGATGGCAGTGTAGAAAGATACAAAGCAAGGTTAGTTGTTAAGGGGTATACTCAACAAGCTGATGTAGACTACAAAGAAACCTTCTCTCCAGTGGTCAAGATGACCACTGTCAGGTCCCTCATTGCCATAGCAACAAAGAAAAAATGGCAAATCTCACAACTAGATGTAAACAATGCATTTCTCCATGGAGATCTGCATGAGGAGGTGTACATGCAGGCTCCTCCAGGCCTTAAAGTGCACTCTTCAGGGTTAGGTTGCAAGCTAAAAAAGTTTCTTTATGGACTTAAACAGGCAAGTAGACAATGGTATGACAAGTTGACTGAAGTCTACATTCCATGCATGACTACTCTTTATTCCAGAGAAAACAGAATTCTTCTATTGTCTTTGTAGCAGTGTATGTAGATGATGTGTTGCTCACAGGGACTGACCCTGAAGAAATTAACCAGCTTAAAGCCTTCCTACATGACAAGTTCAAAGTTAAAGATTTGGGGCAGCTATATTACTTCCTAGGACTAGAAATCCTTTACAAATCAGACGGAATTATCATTTCATGAAGAAAGTTTGTTTTGGACCTGTTGAAGGAATATGAGTGTCTTCACTCCCAGCTTTGACTTTTCCCCTTGATTCTATAGTAAAGCTAAAAGCAAAAAAGGGGACTCCATTGTCTGATCCTACCTTCTACAGAAAGCTGGTTGGAAAATTAAACTTCCTTACTAACACTAGATTAGACATAGCTATGGAGTTCAACATCTTAGCCAGTTTATTCAAGATCCTAGGGAGCCCCACTTATAGGCAGCCTATCATATGCTGAGGTACTTGACAAAGGATCCCACTCTGGGCCTATATTTCAGTAATGCAGATAATCTCTCACTAGTTGCCTATTGTGACTCTGATTGGGCAGCCTGCCCTGATTCTAGAAGGTTAGTGTCTGGTTATGTTGTGTTCTTAGGTGGAAGCCCCAACAATTGGAAACCAAGAAGCAAGAAACCATATCACTTTCTTCAGCAGAAGCAGAATACAGAGCTCTTAGAAAAGTTGTTGGTGAACTTGTTTGGCTATCAAGACTGCTTGAAGAACTCACCGTGCCAATTAGTTTGCCAATACCTGTGCATTGTGATAACCGCTCTACTTTGCACATTGCTAGGAATCCTGTGTTCCATGAAAGGACTAAGCACAATGAAGTAGATTGTAACTTCTTGCGTACCAACTTCAGGAAGGACTCATTTCTTTGCATCACATTGGTACTGGCCAGCAGCTTTGTCACGACCCAAACTTCCCTCCGTTTGGGTATCGTGATGGCACCTAGTCTTAGGGACTAGGTAAGCCTAACTCATACTGAAATACAACAATAATAAATAAAATTTAATAGTCTCGAAGCAAAAATCTCTACAAATTTAAAATTCCCAAAACCCGGTAGTACAAGTCATAAGCTCTACACAGTTTCGCTACAACTTCTAAACACAACCGTATGGAACTAAGTACAACAGTGTGTATATAAAATAGGAAGGTGACTCCAAAGCCTGCGAACACAGTGTCAGGGCTACCTTAAGTCTCCTCGGCAAGAATCCGCACATCTACTATTGAACAATACCTGGATCTGCACAAAAAGAAGTGCAGAAGTGTAGTATGAGCGCACCACAGCGGTGCCTAGTAAGTATCAAGACTAACCTCGGTGGAGTAGTGACGAGGAACAGTCAAGACACCCACTGTCCTAATATGCAGAACAAGTATAAGTATAGAAACAACAGAACATAATATCTGTATAAAGAGTACGCGATATGGCTAACAACACAGTAATTGCAATAAGGAAAGAAAACAGCAATGTAACAGCGGAACACCGTAATAAGAACACAGAAAAGTGAACGGATATACAACCCAAATCCGAAATCACGAATACAACAAAGACAAGTCATAACTCAACAACTACGACAAGTTTTCACATTTGGTCTTAGCTAGCAAACTTCAATCAATTAATCAAATCCTTCAAGTGATAACAATGTTTCGAATTATACTTTGTTTCATTGAATATTTTCCAAAAATAGTTCTTTCCAAATAAACACCTTTGGAATATAATCTTCTCAAATAAATAACCTTCGAATATGAGTCACCCTATGACACCTCATCTCATAATCATATAATGCTGGTCTCAATACCTGAACCCTAACATTTGGCATCATGTGCCCTTATCATACCTCATAATCATACTGACAACTCACGTGCCCAAAAGAGTCATTCTCACATGGAAGGCAAATAAACAAGGGTGTAAGTCTATACTCAGAAATCTCAAGGAGCCTCCTATCCGTTAAGGGTGCTTAGCCACGTGTATGCTTGTGCAAGTGTCCTAACATAGTTCATACCAGGTAGTAAGCATAAGGACAAGAACGGACAACACATATACTGTTTACACAGGGATAGGCTCAATAAAAACAACAGCTTAGAACACAGTGATAATAATAGGGGATCTCCCAGGATACCGTCCCGTAGTCCCAAACGTAAATGTATAGAGGATCTCCCGGGATACCGTCCCGTAGTCCAACTCATAAATGTGCAGGGGATCTCCCGGAATACCCTTCCGTAGTACCAAAGTAAATATCCAGTACAGGGGATCTTCCGGGATACCGTCCCATAGACCCAAACATAAATATGCAGGGGGATCTCCCGGAATACCGTTCCGTAGTCCCAAAGTAAACATGCATGGGGATTTCTCGGAATATCGTTCCGTAGTCCCAAAGTAAATATCCAGTACAGGGGATCTCCTGGGATACCGTCCCGTAGTTCCCGGAATACCATTCCGTAGTCCCAAAGTAAACATGCAGGGGGATCTCCCGGAATACTGTTCCGTAGTCCCAAAGTAAATATGCAGCGCAACCAACAGAAACAACAGTTACAGCATAGCAGAAAACTCGTACATCACCACAACACGTATAACAAAAACAATGACAATAATACAAGGTACGACAAGTAAATCTACTCAAGAACTGTAAACCACAAAGAAACAATAGAACCAACTCACAAGGAATAACCACAGAAAAGAATGTTGGCATAAAGGGAACATTTCAACAAAGGGAAAACTAACATGTAGCAACGATCCCACAATATACAAGTCAATAACAAGGAAATCATCGCGAGTCTAGTAGTCCCAAATTAAGGCAAGTCAACAAAGATATAGGTTATCTAAACTCCTTTTAAGGTTGGAGAGTTACGAGGATATTCGACAATTCAATTAGGGAAAGATGATCTTAGCTTCACTTAAGACTAAACAATCTCATGAGGGATAATAATGATTCTCAAATAAGACAAGCAGCTATGAAAAGATAGCATCACAATATGAGCGACAAAATTCTCAGTTAAATCAAATAGGAGTCAATTAGGCAATAAGAGTGAATCATGAAGCAACTAATTCCAATTAAACATGTAGAGGCAAAACTAGTAAATAGGAAACTCAGTCATATAAAGAATAACTTCATACATAGTGAATATAAGGACCTAAGAACCCTAAAAGGCTAATTTCCCACAAATAAGTCCGAGTACGCACTCGTCACCTCACGTACATGAACTACAATCAACATAAAAGACTAAAATCCTAAGTGGAAGTCCCCCAATCAAAGTTAGGCAAGATACTTACCTCAAAGACGACAAACCAATACTCTAAAATGCACTTCTCGGGTGAAAAGATCTTCGGACGGCTCAAATGCGACCAAATTAACTTCAAAGAACAAATAAAACACATAAAAAACTATTCCGGATCATAAAGTCTCAATCTTTAACAAAATCCAAAAATCGGTCCAAAAGTCGACCCCCAGGCCTGCACCTCGGAACCCGACAAATTTTACAAAAACCGAATACCCATTCCGATACGATTTCAACCATACAAAATTTATTAAATTCCGATACCATTTGGTCCCTCAAATCATGATTCTTCATTTTGAAAACTTTCTTCAAAAACCAATATTTTTCACAACTCAAAACACAAATTAAATGATGAAAATGAAGATAAAATCATGGAATAGGTTAGATTCTAGGTAAGGAACACTTACCCAATCGATTTGCTTGAAAAACCCCAAAACAGGCTCCCAAAATCGAAGTCCAAAGCTCAAAATATGAAGAAAATGGCCAAACCCTCGATATCAAGGATTCTGCCCAGCACTTCCGCATCTGCGGATACTTAACCGCATCTGCGCTATCGTATTTGCGGGCAGACTTTCGCATTTGCGAACTTTACTTATAGGCCTAGGTCCGCATCTGCGGACAATTAGCCGTATCAGCGGCACCACAGAAGCGATAACAGGAGCGCAGAAGCGGGGGCTCCATTTGCAGATGCGATGTATCAACTGCAGAAGCGGTTACGCACCTGCGTTCTGGCACTCGCAGAAGCGAGCTAGTTTCCAGGTCTCAAAGATTGCAGATGCGATCAGGCTCACGCAGAAGCGGAGCCGCACCTGCACTCCAAGGTCGCAGGTGCGAAAACACCAGGAATCAAACATGCTCAAAACCATGCAAAACATCCGGAACTCATCCGAAGCACACCCGAGGCCCCTGGTGTAAATGCCTAATTTTTGTCCCATCTTTTTCCTATATATATATATATATATGTGTGTGTGTGTGTGTGTGTGTGAGTGCGTGTGTGTGTGTGTGTGTGTGTGTGTGTGTGTGTGTGTGTGTTTTGATCTTATTTATATATGTATAGGTTTTAAGAGTTGTTTAATGGTTTGATAAATGGGATGAGGATTGTGCTAGTTTAATTTTAAAGAAATTAAGACAAAAATTAGCCCAAAATAAATGGCCCAATTCTGTTTGACCCGGTCTGGTGAAGCCCACCTGAGAGGTAAGCTAAACGACGTAGTTTCACGGTGAAACTACGCCGTTTCGTTTAATGAATTGGAGATTCAATTTCAACCGTTGATCAACCCTTGATCTAATGGTCCATATTTGATCTCTCAAGAGGTATATAAGCCCTTAAAAATCAGAAAATTGCCTCATTTTCCCCTTATTTCTCTTCTCCTCTCCCCCTTTCTTCTTCCTCTCTCTTTTCTTTCTCCTCCCAGCAGCTCCGCCCGTCGCCGCCCAGCTCCGCCGCCGGAAATCGCCCACCGGCGGCGGCCATCGTCCAAACCACCCCAAAATTTTACCCTTTCTTCCTCTCAACCTCCTCTTCATGAATCCAAGCACCAAATCCTTTAAATCCTCACCAATCTTTACAAATCTAGCCAAATCTGAAACCCTAGTCGCCACCCGCCGCCGTTCGCCACCTCTAATCTCCGCCGAAATCACACCATTTCCTCCTCTTCTCCTCCTCACTCCATATCTCCGACTTATGTCCCCAAATTCCCCATCACTGCCGACCCGATTACCCCGCTGCCCGCCACACCATCGCTCGCCACTGCCTCGACCGCCCACGACAATCAGTGGCCCTTCATTTTAGACTATTCCCGACCAAAAACGCTCGTTTCTCTTTAGCACAACGCTAGAACTCATTTGTTTTGGCGTGTGCTAGAAAGAAATGCCCGTTCAAGGTCGGGCAGTCACGGCTCGTTGTCCTCGGCATCTCCTCGTTCGATTTGGCATCGACTTCCCTCGTTTGGTATAACCCTATCCCTTTTCTTTATTTTTTCTGATTTTTGGTTCTATTATTAAGACTAGGATCGTATTTTAGTTTCCGTCTTGTTTAAATCTCACGTAATTGGGTAGTATTTTTCAATTAGTTTCAGTTTTGATTCAATTTGTTTATATCATTTATAGGTAGTTTTAAGTGTTGGTTTCGACTCATGTATATTAGTTTGAATTATGCATTTTGTTTCAAAGTTTAAATCTTTTTGTTAATATGCACTCGTTTAGTATTGTTTGTATTAGTCGTGTTATCCGTTTTGATTGGCATATCCTGGGAAACATGATCAATTCTGTTAGTTTACCTTGTTTTATCCTTTCATGTTTAACTAGATGGTATTTGCTAGATTCAAATCGTGTTTTGGTTTGGGATTAGCAGTTGATAGTTGTTTCATGTTGCTTCTGGACCATCGTTTGACAGTCAAAATGATTAGCTCCTAGTTTTGTTTGTTAGTTCTTCTGTTAACTGATTGATATAGGTTATGAAGTTCAGTTAGCTTATTTATTTGTGTTAATTGATCATCGTTCAAAGGCATCAGTGATCTTGATTCATTCTGAAATGGTTAATTTGTTTAGTTGAGTCATTGATCTTTTCAAGACAAGAGTTCATTTGTTCTAATGAAGTGATAATCTATAGGTTGAATGCTTATGATAGTCTGTGTTGAAATACTTAGTGTATTATCACTTCAACAGTTATGAGTGTATTTTTAGTAAGATTTGAGTAATATGAGTCATGTGTTTGGTTTAAACATAGAATCTGGTTTGGGAAATTAAGAGGAAAGGGAAAGAAAAGAGAATACTTGAGTGTAGGGTTCTTGGTTTGGTTACTTTTACTGTTGCGGACTGTTTTGGAGTACAATAATCCAAAATCCTGTCCACAATTGGTAAGAAAAACTGTTCATTGACCAAAATTCTGGTTTTGGACAGATTTTTGGTCAAAAAATCTATCATTTTGGACAGATTTTTAGCCAAACAAAAATCTGTCCCAAGGACTTTCCTCCCCCTATAAAAAGAACATCTTTCGCTCTAAAAACAGACAGACTTTGATAACATCTTTGCAGTTTGCTTGAACACACTTGAAAAAGACATCTCTTATACACTAAAAAGAGGCAACTTTGCGAGTAAAAATAGGATCTAAACA
Organism: Nicotiana attenuata; assembly: GCF_001879085.1. Classification (NCBI taxonomy): domain Eukaryota; kingdom Viridiplantae; phylum Streptophyta; class Magnoliopsida; order Solanales; family Solanaceae; genus Nicotiana; species Nicotiana attenuata. The sequence goes on along the minus strand of NW_017671454.1, from coordinate 144,498 downwards.
CTTAATAGTAAGCTGAAAGTGGTGAGCTTTGTGAGTGCATTCTCTGTGACCAAAACCTTTCAAAAGCATAAGAGTATTGAAGTTGATTGCTGGGATCCTTTTTCTTTTGAAGTTACTAAGTTTAAGGGCCTTTTCTGGGCTGTTTCTCGGTTTAAAAGTTGCTGATTTGTTGCTGGTTGTTGCTGTTTTTGCTGTCATTTGTGCTGGAATTTCACTTCATTCTGTTGTATTTTGGTGTTCTTCCGTTTCAGGTAACTCCCTCAACTGATGTTATAATTCTGGATCTAATGATGAATGAGAAATAGAAAGAGATGATTCGAGCTTCTATATTCTGTTTCATGTCATGAATATGTTGTGCTCCTTTTGACTATTTTGATACATGTATTGAAATATGTGATGTAATAGTTCTAGTTTCATTATTTCTTTGTCAAGTTTTTAGATCTGTAAGTTGTGTTATTGTACCAGAAACTAGTATTTTGATTTTGATTATACAATTTACATAAAGTTATTAACTTAGAGTAGTTTTATATGCTGAAAAAAAATAGAGATCAAAAATAGCGAGGCATCAAATAAGTGAACCACCATGGTGCTTCAAGAGAAGAACAGTGGTATTTGAGCAAAGTATTTTCCTTTTAGGCATATCAGTAACCTTTTTTTTAATATCTTTTGTTGTCATGTGGTTACATGTGTTATTTGGGGTGTTGATATGTTACATGGTGTAGTAATTCAAAATATAGTTTAATGAAAGAATTAATTGAAACATTAACATTTAAAAGGGCTCTTGGCCGTAGTTTGTTTCTAGAATTCATCATGTTGTTTTTTGTGAATTACCATTTCTTAAGCCTTTACATGGCCTTAAAGTTAAATCATAAAATTGTCGACAAATTGCTTGTCTTAGGCATGAACATTAAGATATGATTTTTATTTTTCTCTCTATAAAATGTTTGGCCTATACTAGTTACGCTAGTAATAACAATAATAATAAGGTTATAATAAGGTCCAATGTCAATAAAATATCCATATGTTATTTTACTATTTTTAGTTTACAAAAGAGTATCCACTTGTGGGATTATATTGGGTGGTGTTTGTTTGTTATTTACAAAAGATTGTATTCTTTCACAATAAAGATTGATAAGCTGTTGGCCTATTTTTCTTCCAATTGAGAATCGACCCAATCTTTTAAATGTGAGGCTCCGCTGATGAAATTAGTTTTTCACAAATAAATTATTTTAAACGTTAGGCAGCTAATAGGTGCGTTTTATCTTTTTCAACCGTGGATTCGCTTGCGTAGCGCGGTAGTGACATTTAATAAATTTCCATAAAGTTTATTTTTTTTCTCAAGCGCAATTGTAATAATTTTTTTTAAAAGTAAATAACGTGCTAATGATCGTTTGTCATGAATGAGGATTCGCTTGCGTAGCGCTGTTATGACTAAATAATAAATTTCGTCGATCACGCATTCGCTTGCACAGTGTGGTTAATCTTATTATTCAAAAATACTCTTTAATTTTTCTAATAATCCAGAGATAAAAGCGGATAGGTAAAACATGTAATCACAGTTTTGTCCAAAACTAATTCAAGCCAAGTTTTAAGTCAATAAAGCGACCGTGCTAGAACCACGGGACTCGGGGAATGCCTTGCACCTTCTCCCCGGTCAACAGAATTCCTTACCCGGACTTTGTTTTCGCAGACCAATAATAAAAGAGTCAAATTTTCCTTTGAATAAGGGATTCAAATAAAAGGTGACTTGGAACACCCAAAAATCAATTCCAAGTGGCGACTCTGAACAATAAAATGATCCCTATTTCAAAATTGTCACTTTAATTGGAAAAACTCTTTAACCCACAAATCCACACATATATTATATTCTTACGGGGTGTAAAAAAGGAGGTGTGACAGCTCTGGCGACTCTGCTGGGGACTAACTAGAATTCGAGCTTATACATGTTGAGTTTTATTTGGCTTCATTAATTTTGTATATACTGTGACTTATTTGGGCATAATGTGCTACTTATTTGCTTTTTACCGCTTTGATATTGTTGATATGTACATATAAACTGTCTTCTAACGCACCCCCTCCGAGTCTTCTTGAAATTAAAAATTGGGCATTTGCTTGACATAACCCGCTTTCTTTGAGATAGCCGAGGTGCTTGTCACCCGGTGAAGGATTTTAGTCACACATGTTTTAGGCGGGGAGCACCACCAGTTAAGCCGGAAAGCAATGCTACCGGTACGCTGACCCTCCTCGGCTCGAGTTGTCCGCTCGAGTAAGCCAGTCTAGATACTTTCTCCAATAAGATTTAAACCTAGAAGAACAAACCTCATGCCGGGTATCCCTAATAGGTTCGCTTTATTTGCATCACGTCCATTTGACTTAGCGAAACTCGGCACAGGGGCCGGGTCCGTATAAGACAGATATCCTCTTCGAGACCATCATGTTCACGTATGTGCTACTTGATACATCATTTGGAAGGCTTACTTGCAATGTCGACCGGTCTTAAAAAAAATTAGTGTAATTATTAGAAGTAAAAAAAAAGAGAGAGAGAGAGAGAGAGAGAAAGAATAATTCTCCTAGTTTAGTGCAAATAAACCTTTTTCTAAAAAAGAAAGAATATATATATATATATATATATATATATATATATATAGTCTGGTGTGAGTTGTAAAGATTCATTTTTCAAAAAAAATAAATAAAGGGTACTTAGTTTTACCGAACTATGCGGGTTCGATTCTCACCGGATGTGAGATACGTAGGCAACCTCCATCGGGTTCAACCCACATTTTTCAAAAAAAAGGGGGGAGCATAGAATTCCGCGTGTGCATAATATTTTTCGAAAAAAAAGGAGAGCCTATTTTGGTTCCCAAATGCTGAAGGGCCAAAATTTTTGTACAAAAAAAAAATAGTTACTTTATCCATATTTATTCCACTTTTACCATTTTTGGGCCCTTATGCGGCCATTTTTTATCGAAAGAGCTTTTAAAACTTCCGGAAGTACCGAAAAGACTGTTTTTTGCAAAAGTAACCATTTTTTATCTAGTTTTTGTCTTTGTTTCTTTTTCTTGAAATAGCTTTTGGAACCCCTTAGGAGTAACAGAGGGCATCATTTTTGGTAAAAATAGTTTTTATTTATTATTTTTTTTACTATCAATTTTGTTCCTGTGTTTGGCTGTTTGTTTTGCTGAGACAGTCCTTTTAAATGCTTCTATGGAAGTATCAAAGGCCGTTTGTAATGAAGCCATTTTTCCGTTTATCATCTCAATCTTTTTGTGTCCGGTAACTTCAAAAAATATTTTATGATTAAAAAAAAAAAAAATAAAAAGTCATGCCAAATTGACAAAAAAAATAATAATAAATATGATTCATAATTTGCATGTAAGTTAGGTAAGTCCTAACCCTTTTATCTTATCCAGATCACCATGAGTTCTTCCCACTAAAGAAGCAGTCAATAAAGGGTAAGGGACGAGACACCTCCACATGTTCTTAATCAGAGATAAGAAACCCCCGAGCAAGTCTCCTTGTAAATTGGGTGGCTAGTTTTGCATAATCTAATGTGAGCCATCGAGTATAAGCCTGGGCAGAAGTGATANACACCTCCAATGTTCTTAATCAGAGATAAGACCCCGAGCAGTCTCTGTAATTGGTGGGCTAGTTTTGCTACATGGGAACGGAATCGAGTATTTAAGCACCTCAAGTTCCTCACAAACATCATGGGAATTAAGCCTAACAGAGATTTAATCGAGTCTCTAGTGGGTTTTTGGGACCCCGCGAACAATGTCTTCAGGTTCAAAGATTGTGAAATGACGCCCACATTAGAAGAATTAGGTGGGTTCACCGGATTGGGGAGATACCTTCGTGGGAAAAAGCCTGCTGCTCCGAGAAAAGTTGGTGTGAACAACTTTTAAAAGAAATTATTCCTCCGTCGAATTCCAATGGTTTGCTTCAACGAAGGTTTGGTTCAGTTGGAATATCTCTATGACAGGTTTGGGGACGAGAAAGGGTTTGAAAATTTCTCGGGCATAGAATTCGTCAACCAGTTGAGTTACGACGCTTGGAGGGAGTTGAGAATCTTCGCGTTCATGATATCATTTCTAGGGATCATGGTCTTTCCAGAGCGTGGTGGGCGCATCAGAATTCGATTGGTTGCGGTAGTCTCGCATTTGCAAAGTAGCGAGGATCATACCATTCTTCCCATGATTTTGGGAGATATTTTTCGAGCTTTGACCCGATGCCAAGAGGGTGAAGATTACTTCGAGGGATGCAACATTCTGCTGCAGATGTGGTTCATAGAGCACCTTTATCATCATCCAATGGTAATAAATTTCAATGAAAACTGGCTGAATTACATTGGATGTCACCCAGGCAGGGCCGCAAGTTGTAATCTTCCAGATGGGGTGAGGGCCTGGCGGAAATTACTTGGTTCATTGAATGCGGATAGAATCACTTGGAACTATTATTGGTTCCCTTCTGCTAGGGTCATGCATATGTCGACATATCGCCCATTCTTCATACTCATGGGTTTCAGAGGTTTCCAACCCTACGCGCCCCTTCGCGTCATGCGCCAGCTAGGGAGAGAGCAAAAGAGGCCCCCGATTGATGACATGCGTCCGTTCGTGTGGGAATTCAAGGGAGAGGAACCTCCAAGGGAGTCTTATGCACAAAAGGTTTGGTTTGGTGGTCGATTTTCTGATATAGACGAGATGGTAGATGATCGTGAACGTGGGGAGGTAAGCCTCGCATACCTTGAGTGGTTTCACAACCAGGCTATCCCCGAGCAAAGGCCAGAAAGATCCATACGACACGCAGTTGATTGGGAGGAAGAGATAGAGGCCAGAGTTAGAGATACCAAAAGGGAAGTGGCACAAGAGTTCCAGTCTCGTATTGACACTTTACAAGAAGATAAGGGAATTTTGGAGACAGCCATGGACATACAACAGGCTGATTTTGAGCGGGAAAAGGCTCAGTGGGCACGAGAGAAGCAAGCACTCCAAGCCCAAATTCAAAAGAAGAACATAGTCGCAACCGCTCAGCAACAAGAAGAGAGAGAAGCCCAGTTCAGGGTAGTCGTTGATCACGAGCGTAGAGGTTTTGCTCAGTTAATCCAAGGTCTGAGGGATCAGATAGGGGGAGTTGAGTCAAGCAAGGAGAGCTAGATCGCGGAGTTTGAAATAGAAAGACATCACTACCAGAGTATGATCAACCGGTTGGAGGGGGAGTTACTAGAAAATCGGCGCCAGAAAGATATGGCCTTGGACTGCGAGCGTGATGCGCTGGATCTAGCTGAGACCCGTGGTCAGCAAAATCAAGAGCTGCATGTGGCTCAGGAATACATTAAGGGAAAGATCCTCGAGGTAGCCACGTATACCTCAAGAGCTTGCATGAGTTGTCAGGGAATGACGCCCGAGCGGTTTGCAGAAGTATCTTTGAACGTTGCTCGTCATATATCTGTAGACTTGGAGAGGATATACCGCAATGTTGGGGGTCAGCCGCAGGAACAAGCGCCTTGATTACAGTGATGCTGGTGGATTCTATTACAAAGATCAAAGTCTTCTTTTAGTTATCAGTCTTTTTTCATTATCCTTTTGTTGTTTTTGAGTCAATAAGAGTCTTTTGGTGTTTTGAGTCTTGTTATTTCGCCTTTTATCCTAAGAAGTCTGTTTGAGTCAGGTCTGGTCTTGTTTATCATTATGTAATTCTTGCTTTTCGAATCTTGTATAAAAAATAAAAAAAACACGTTTATTATTATTATATATTGAAAATCAACGAAAAAGATTTTTGTTTAAGAAAAAAAATTCGGAAATGAACCAAAAAAGATGTTTGTTTTGTATATAAAAAAAAAAAGTTAATGTACCTGAACTACGTAATGATCTGATTCATGCGACGACATGATACGTAGGCAACCCACAAAAGATTCGATCAAATATTTTTCAAATGACACTAAAGTAAGGGATCAAAATAAGGCGAGTGAAAGGAGGAAATAACATTGTCAATAAATAACAACTGATAAGCCGGAATGAAACATGAAGCCTTCCAAAAGCATATTAGAGATGATGATATTTTAGGAGCATAGCATATCTACGTGTGATTCTTATCTGCAAAATGCTTAACTCTAACACATTTGTTGCCTCTTAATTCTAGTAAGCTTAAGGTGGTTGGTTTGTGGTGAAAACTGGCAACACATCATTACTTCACAAGATCTAAGGGAGCAGTGGTAATGGATAATAGTGATGAAATCGAGTTGGTCAGTGACAATCCGCAGGGTCAGTCAGTTGAGCAAGAGTCGGAGGAAATAAGAAAATTGAAACAACAATTGTCAGATGTATATCAAGCTTGGGTTTCCGGTCGACCTCCACCCCAGGGTCCTTCAGAGGGAACTTTTACCGTACCCCAGGCTACTCAAACACCGCTCCATGCAACAAGCGATCTAATTCTACCACCAGGGTATGTGCCAAACTACAGCCTCCATGCTGCCCCCGGTACCTCTAATATGCGACTTCCAGTCGCACAGGTTAGGAACACCCCTCTCGTCGTGTCTGGCGCACCGGTATATACAATCCCGCCGCCACCACCTGTGATGAGGCCAAACAATGATCCACCATCTCATGCTTATGATGGCCAATACTATTCTCCAAATATGGCTTTCGGGGTCTCGGCTCCATACAATCAGACTCCTCAGTACGAGTCACCAGTGGAAAATGAGAAGCCAGCCACGAGGGTTGAGCCAGATGAGATGGCTAGGAAAATGAAAAGTCTTGAACAAAATATAAAGAATATACAGGGACTAGGTGGTCACAAAAGCGTTTCATTCAGTGATCTATGCATGTTCCCCCACATCCATTTGCCACGAGGGTTCAAGACCCCGAAATTTGAGAAATATGATGGACACGGCGACCCCATCGCCCACTTGAAAAGGTACTGCAACCACCTGAGGGGTGCAGGAGGAAAGGAAGAGCTACTGATGGCTTACTTTGGGGAAAGCCTAGTGGGGGTAGCTTCCGAATGGTTCATTGACCAAGATATTTCTCACTGGCATGTTTGGGATGACATGGCCCAGACCTTCGTCAAACAATTTCAGTACAACATTGACATTGCGCCGGATCGTAATTCTTTGTCCAATATGAAGAAAAAGCCGACCGAAAGTTTTAGGGAGTATGCCATCAAGTGGAGGGAGCAAGCGGCTAGAGTTAAGCCACCCATGGATAACCACGTGTTGATCACTGTTTTTCTGGAGGCTCAAGAGCCTGATTACTTTTAGAACATGATGTCCGCGATGGGTAGACCTTTTGCAGAAGCAATCAAAATAGGGGAGATGGTCGAAAATGGCCTCAAGACTGGCAGAATTGTAAGTCAAGCTGCTCTCAAAGCCACCACCCAAGCTATCCAAAATGGGTCGGGAGGTTTGGAAAACAGAAAGAAGAGAGATGAAGGGTCCATGATGGCTTCGGGATCTAGGGAGTTTCAAAGAGGGGCATCGCACCCTTATGTGCAAGTTCAGCAGGGGCAATCCAGCTACCCTCAACATTATTATCCCCCGCCGATTCCTCAATACTCTGTGGGCCCACCACAATATACAGTGCTCAATGCTCAATCATATGCTCGGCCTCCCAATCAGCAGGTACGGGCACCAGCTCCGAGGGCCCCCTGATAACTGTGATTTTAACACGTTTTATGCCCATACTTGCCTATGCTTTATGTATGATTTGCCACAAAATAAACCTAGAATGCTTATAAGTTGCGCTTGATTGCAGGTTTGAGCAACAAGATGACGAAAGTCAAAAATCGGCTCGAAACGGAGTGAAACCTGCTCAAGTGTCAAAGATCATGGAAGCAAGGATATTCAGAACTTCATGCGGACCGCACCATCATGGCATGCGGTCGCACCACTGGAGTTCAGAGAGTTGGCATTCTCAATTCCAGCCAATGCGGCCGCACTGCAAGTTCACGCGATCCGCACCACAAAAGTTCAGAGAGTTGGCAATTTTCAGTCCCAGCCAATGCGGTCGCACTACAAGTTCACGTTGTCCGCACCACAAAAGTTCAGAGACCATCACAAGCCACTCATGCGGCCGCACTACAAGTTCACGCGGTCCGCGCCAGTCATCATGCGGCCGCACTTCATCATTGTGCGGTCCTCGTCAACATCTTTAGAAGGCAAGTCTCAGAAGTCAAGCAACCCAGTGCGGCCGTGTGTCAATTTCGTGCGGACCGCACGGACCCCGCAGGGGTATTTTTATCCGATTTTTCTTAGCTTAGTATAAATAGAATATTTGCCATTTTTAGGGTACGAAGGAGATAGAGAAGAGCTGCTGCACTCGTGAGACAAAAGTCTTAGCCTATTTTGGGCATTTTTCATTTTGTTTAACGTGGATTCTTGTAGATTTACCTTCTAGTTAATTAATATGTTCATTTTATCTATTTCTCCTTCAATTTCTGTGGTTATTATGGCTAGTTAAACCCATAAGCTAGGGTTGTGGCTCAACCCTAGTGTGGGTAGTTAATGGGTATGATTGTATAATGCTTGAATGATGTTGGGTGTTTGATATTTGGGTTATTTTTATGTTTTCACTTGGATTTGGTGGTTGCAAACACTAAGTCTAGCTTTGTGGGTTTTGACTCTTCTTGAGAAAGAGTGTCTATGACTCCAAAATTAACCCAACAAGGAATTGGGATGGACCTATGAGAATAGTAGTCCCAATTAACGGGTAAAACCTCGAGAGAGTAATTACCCAACTTGAACCCTAAGTTGCTTGGTTTGTTAGCCTACCCAATTGGTCTCGGAAGAGTCAATTGGGCAAAATCATTCTTTCTACGGAGAGGTGTGAGAGTGAGTGGTATCGTGCAACGGTTATATCATAAGCCCCATAATCATCATTCTCGTATTAGGAATCTCTACCCGTTAGTTGACCACCTAGGTAAATGCCACGACCCTAGTGCCTTTCTCTATCTTGCATACAACCTAGATTTGATATTTTAGCATAATCTAGTTATAATTAGTAGTTGTTAAATTGTAGTTGATAATCACAAAGAAAAACCCAAAAATGATAGAAGATCAATTAGAGGCAAACTCGCATTTCTAGGCTAAACAAATATCCAACTCCCTTCCTAGCTCCCTGTGGAAATTGACCCCGATACCACTATTGGGTAAAAGTATTAGCGCCCACTCTTCCAAAGGTTGAGTCCGCTGCGATATAATCACTTTTTGGCGCCGTTGCCGGGGAGCTTACGGTGTTGACTATTTGTGTAGCTAGTTTTGAGTTTTGCTTCTCTTTCCTTCTTTTTACTAATTTTATTTGTGTTGATCCATCAGGTACACATGGCTCTAAACGGAAATGACCCTCTTGGCAATGCCTTTGCGGGGGAGGAGGTTGAAGATGTTGAGCAAGATGAGCTTCCGGTACCTCAAGTACCACGGAGAGGTCGAAATGCCAATGCTAATGTACATGACAACAATCCTATTCCAGACCCTCCTCCGTCACCACCAAGAGCGGTCCCAAGAGTTCTTCCTAATCAAGGGTACCAAGTGCCATCGTTCCTCCCGAATCCGGGGGGGAACTTTCAAATCACAAATGTCATGTTGACCTTGCTCGAGCAAAGGGGATATTTTACGGGCGCCTCCGACCAAAATGCATACAAGCACTTGAAGGGGTTTAGATACTTGCTGGGGCAGCAAACAAACAAACGTGTCAGAGGATGCGTTGAGATTGAGGCTTTTCCCGTTTTCTCTTCGGGGTAAACGTTGGACTGGTTAGAAAAGGTTACCAAATCATTCTATCACTACATGGGATGAATTGGCGGACAAATTTATTGCCAAGTTCTTTTCTCCAAGTCATATGGCGGCTCTTCGGGATGAGATTCTAAGCCTTTAATCAAATGCCAACGAACCTTGCATGAGATCTGAGGCGATATAGAACAATGTGAAGGAATGCCCTAACAACGACATGACTGAGGCGATGATCCAACAGACTTTCTATAGGGCATCAACACCACAAATCAATGCATTGTGAACCAATTGGCCGTGGGAAACTTATGAAACTTTCTTACCAAGAGGCATGTGATGTACTTGATGAAATGGCAGACACCTCTTCGGCATGGCAAAGCGAGCGAATGTACCCCAAAGGTGACCCACGTCATCCATTTGCATAAGGAATGATGATCACGGCCAAGCTATTACCAAACTTACAACAACAATGAATCAGTTGGCAAAGGCGCAATTTGCAACAAGTACAAAACCGCTCCAATCAATGCAATGGAGAATGTTTCTATGCTAAAAGGGAGGCAAAGAGGGCAACAACAAACCTCAAAGGTAGCGGTGACCAATTTGACAACAACAATGATGGTGGTGGCTATTCGAATGAGTGTTTTGATGATCAAGTGAGGAAGTGCCAATATGTCAATAACTACCAAGGAAATTAGAGAAAATCAAGGAAATCAACAATGCGCCCCCAATGCAATTGGGCAATCAACAAGGAGGCGGCAATTGTACAAACATAATCATAACAACAGGTGGCAACAATTGGAAACAATGAAATGCAAAAATAACAATTGGTAACGCAAGGCAATTGGAACAACAACAATAGCAATCAAGGAGGGTGGAATAATGGTGTAGGGGCAAGGCTTTCAAAGGCCCCCATGTTCCAACACCAACAATCCACCCCCCTTTCAGTCACAAGGGCCTAGTTCTTCTGGAAGTGATATGGGACGGATAGAAATGATGTTCGAGCAGATGATGAAAAAGAACCAAGATTCCGATGCACAATTGGCTTCGCATAACACATCTATCCGGAACCTAGAGGTGCAAATAGGACAAATCTCTCAAGCTTTAAATACCCGCCCAAAAGGTGCACTACCAAGTGATACGGTAGTGAACCCGAAGGGGGGCAACAATCATGTGATGACGGTTATAACTAGGAGTGGAAGAGGCGGTGATGTGCATGCCTCGATTGAGAATCAAGTTGTGAATGATGAAGTTGAGTTGCATGATGATGAAGCACCTTTGAATGTTGACAATGTGGTTGAACCAATAGTGACAAATGATGTGCGGATCGATATTGATGATGAGGCCGGGGTAGAGACTCAAGAGACCGTGAACCCGTCTAGGGAACACATCATTGATATACCCGAGCTGGCGGTGCCCAAGGCAAAGGCACCCTTGCCTAGACCACCTCCACCATATCCTCAGCGGTTAGCAAAGCAAAAGAGCGACAATCAGTTCAAGAAATTCATAGACATGATGAAGAGCCTCACAATCAATGTCCCTTTAGTGGAGGCACTTGAACAAATGCCTGGGTATGCAAAATTTATGAAGGATTTAGTCACCAAGAAGCGTTCTATCGAGTGTGAAACAATAAAGATGACGCACCAAGTTAGTGCGATTGTGCATTCTCTGGCCCCGAAACTTGAGGACCCTGGTGCTTTCACTATTCCTTGCACTATTGGAAGTGCGGACTTTGCTAAGGCCCTATGTGACTTGGGGGCTAGCATTAATCTGATGCCGTACTCAGTCTTCATGACTTTGGGAATTGGGCAACCGAGGCCAACCTCCATGAGACTTCAAATGGCGGACCGGTCGATGAAGAGGCCTCTAGGTATAATCGATGATGTGCTTGTCCGGGTGGACAAATTCATATTGCCGGCCGACTTTGTCATATTGGATTGCGAAGTGGATTTCGAAGTGCCTATCATTCTTGGATGACCTTTCATAGCTACGGGGAAGGAATTGGTTGATGTGGAAGCAGGGGAGTTAACATTCCGTGTGGTAGATGAGAAGGTGGTATTTCATGTGTGTAAGTCAATGAGGCAACCCAATAGTACGGAGGTGTGTTCATTTGTGGACATTGTCACGGCGGTGATAGTGGATGACACAAGTGCCTTGATCAATGTTGAAGACCCTCTTGAAGCAGTGCTTCTTAACATGGATGCCAATGATGATGCCGGTAGGAGGGGGGCAGAACATCGAGGCTAGGAGTAAGTGCAAGTGCAGTAGAGGGGAAATGGCAAGCACGTGATCACGGACTACCCTGAATTGGGCTTCTCTCTCTTCTTGTTGCTGTGCGGTTGCGACTATGTTCTTCTTTTGAATTTGGGCTTTGAGTGCTTGCTTCTCTCGTGCCCACTGAGCCTTTTCCTGCTCAAAATCAGCCTGTTGTATGTCCATGGCTGTCTCCAGAATTCCCTTATCTTCTTGTAAAGTGTCAATACGAGACTGGAACTCTTGTGACACTTCCCTTTTGGTATCTCTAACTCTGGCCTCTATCTCTTCCTCCCAATCAACTGCATGCCGTATGGATCTTTCTGGCCTTTGCTCGGGGATAGCCTGGTTGTGAAACCACTCAAGGTATGCGAGGCTTACCTCCCCACGTTCACGATCAGCTACCATCTCGTCTATATCAGAAAATCGACCACCAAACCAACCTTTTGTGCATAAGACTCCCTTGGAGGTTCCTCTCCCTTGAATTCCCACACGAACGGACGCATGTCTTCAATCGGGGGCCTCTTTTGCTCTCTCCCTAGCTGGCGCATGACGCGAAGGGGCGCGTAGGGTTGGAAACCTCTGAAGAATGGGCGATATGTCGACATATGCATGACCCTAGCAGAAGTGAACCAATAATAGTTCCAAGTGATTCTATCCGCATTCAATGAACCAAGTAATTTCCGCCAGGCCCTCACCCCATCTGGAAGATTACAACTTGTGGCCCTTCCTGGTGATATCCAATGTAATTCAGCCAGTTTTCATTAAAATTTATTACCATTGGATGATGATAAAGGTGCTCTATGAACCACATCTGCAGCAGAATGTTGCATCCCTCGAAGTAATCTTCACCCTCTTGGCATCGGGTCAAAGCTCGAAAAATATCTCCCAAAATCATGGGAAGAATGGTATGATCCTTGCTACTTTGCAAATACGAGACTACCGCAACCAATCGAATTCTGATGCGCCCACCACGCTCTGGAAAGACCATGATCCCTAGAAATGATATCATGAACGCGAAGATTCTCAACTCCCTCCAAGCGTCGTAACTCAACTGGTTGACGAATTCTATGCCCGAGAAATTTTCAAACCCTTTCTCGTCCCCAAACCTGTCATAGAGATATTCCAACTGAACCCAACCTTCGTTGAAGCAAACCATTGGAATTCGACGGAGGCATAATTTCTTTAAAAAGTTGTTCACACCAACTTTTCTCGGAGCAGCAGGCTTTTTCCCACGAAGGTCTCTCCCCAATCCGGTGAACCCACCTAATTCTTCTAATGTGGGCGTCATTTCACAATCTTTGAACCTGAAGACATTGTTCGCGGGGTCCCAAAAACCCACTAGAGACTCGATTAAATCTCTGTTAGGCTTAATTCCCATGATGTTTGTGAGGAACTTGAGGTGCTTAAATACTCGATTCCGTTCCCATGTAGCAAAACTAGCCCACCAATTAAAGAGACTGCTCAGGGTCTTATGTCTGATCAAGAACATTGGAGGTGTCTCGTCCCTTACCCTTTTCTGACTGCTTCTTAGTGGAGAACTCATGGTGATCCTGGATAAGATAAAAAGGGTTAGGACTTACCTAAACTACATGCAAATTATGACAATTCATTATTATTATTATTATTTATTTTTTTTTTGCCAATTTAAGACTCGATCTATATTTTTTTTTTAATTACAAAATATATTTTGAAGTTACCGGACACAAAAGTTGAGATGATAAAAATGGAAAAATGGCTATCATTACAAAGATGGCCCTTTGATACTTCCATAGAAGGCATAAAGGATGTCTCGGCAAAAACAGCCAAACACAGGAACAAATTGATAAAAGTAGAAAAAAATAATAAATAAAAACTATTTTTACAAAAATGACCCTTTGTTACTCCTAGAGGGGTTCCAAAGCTATTTCAGAAAAAGAAACAAGAGTCTTTCGGTACTTCCGGAAAGGTTTAAAGCTGCTTCGATAAAAATGGCCAGACATAAGGGCAAAATGGTAAAAGGTGAATAAATATGGATAAAGTAACTATTTTTTTTTGTACAAAAATGGCCCTTCATCATTTGACCAAAATAGGCTCCTCTTTTTTTTCGAAAATATTATGCACACGCGGAATTCTATGCTCCCTTTTTTTTTTTTTTGAAAATTGTGGGCTGAACCCGATGGAGGTTGCCTACGTATCTCACATCCGGTGAGAATCGAACCCGCGTAGTTCGGTAAAACTAAGTACCCTTTTATTTTTTGAAAAATTAATCTTTACAACTCACACCAGACTATTACAATATATATATATATATATATATATATATATTCTTTCTTTTTTAGAAAAAGGTTTATTTGCACTAAACTAGGAGAATTATTCTTTTTTTCTCTCTCTCTTTTTTTTTTTTTACTTCTAATAATTACACTAATTTTTTTTAAAATCGACATTGCAAGTAAGCCTTCCAAATGATGTATCAAGTAGCACATACATGAACATGATGGTCTCGAAGAGGATATCTGTCTTATACGGACCCGGCCCCTGTGCCGAGTTTCGCTAAGTCAAATGGACGTGATGCAAATAAAGCGAACCTACTAGGGATATCCGGCATGAGGTTTGTTCTTCTAGGTTTAAATCTTATTGGAGAAAGTATCTAGACTGGCTTACTCGAGCGGACAACTCGAGCCGAGGAGGGTCAGTGTACCGGTAGCATTGCTTTCCGGCTTAACTGGTGGTGCTCCCCGTCTAAAACAGGTGTGACTAAAATCCTTCACCGGGTGACAAGCACCTCGGCTATCTCAAAGAAAGCGGGCTATGTCAAGCAAATGCCCAATTTTTAATTTCAAGAAGACTCAGAGGGGGTGCGTGAGAAGATAGTTTATATGTACAGTTCAACAATATCAAAGCGGTAAAAAGCAAATAAGTAGCACATTATGCCCAAATAAGTCACAGTATATACAAAATTAATAAATCCAAATAAAAGTCAACATGTACAAGCTCGAATTCTAGTTGTCCCCAGCGGAGTCGCCAGAGCTGTCACACCCCCTTTTTTACACCCCCAAAAGAAATATGTGTTATGGATTTGTGAGTTAAAGAGTTTTTCCAATTAAAGTGACAAATTTGAGTAGGGATTATTTATTTACAGAGTCGCCACTTGGAATTGATTCTCGGTTCCAAGTCACCTTTTATTTGAATCCCTAGTCAAAGGAAGGTTTGACTCTATTTTTATCGGTCCGTGAAAACAAGTTCAGGTAAGGAATTCTGTTGACCGAGGAGAAGGTGCAAGGCATTCCCCGAATCCCGTGGTTCTAGCAGGTCGCTTTATTGACTTAAACTTGGCTTGATTAATATGGCAANAAAATTAACTAAAACTAATTAGATAAAAGTACGAAATTATTGAATTAATTTACTGATTGTTAAATATCACGCTACGCAAGCGATTCCGTGAAGTAAAAACGCGCCTACTAATTGCCTAGCGTTTAAGGTAATTATTAAAGTGACAAGTTATTGAATTATTTTAATTACAAAAGAAAAATATGATTTCTTTTCTTTTTCGTCTGGTTGGCCTAAGCCTCTTGGATGAAAGAAATGAGAAGCAAACAAAAAATAGCAATAGCTAAATTAAACTTACATAAAAATAAAATGCTAACAAACAAGAATATGTCCCAAGATTTATTCTTGCCTTAAACTCATTTTTAGCTTTTATTAAAATTCATGGGCAATAGTTCATTAACCCCACGTCAATTAATAATGAACTTTAACAAAACAAGACTACAGCAACTAAGCTCAAAATATTTTGTACCAAACTAAAGTCCGATTATAATTAGTGTACGACATTCACTTTTAAACTCCTTTCTTGCAACATTCATGAGCAAGGTCATGCTTATTTTAAATCTCCATTGATCCCCACAATTCTGTACCTTTTAATACTCAAACTTCTTCCACGGCTCACTTTCTAAAGGTCCAACTAATATAGAAAAATTTGACCTCTACGTATTACAATCATGTCTCTTAAAATTCTTGCAAAGAGCTACTATACATGCATGCTTTGCGATGCACTATAGTTGAAAATCATGAACCATTACTCAGCTTGCTACGTTTGAGGACATAGCTTTCGGACGTCAAGTACTATCTATTTTTGCAATTCTAACCGAAACCCCTCGCCACACACGTCTTGACAGAGAAAGAACTTTTTACACCTTTTTTTTGTACAGATTCAACTATTAGAGACTGAATTAAAAACATAAAAAATATTTTTCTACAAACTAAACGACATACTTCCTACTCCAGAATAGCCTAAATGAGTCAAATAAGATTATGACAAACTAATCCTACAAGCAGTCACATATTCTTCATACATGGGATACACACTTCATTTATTCACATAAGCATCTTTAGTAGGAAGTAAAAAAAAAACTATTCAAAAATAAAGTAAGGGTTCATGCTTTTATTTCTTTAACAATAAACTACATTGCGGGCTTGAAGAGTTACCTAGATTGCAGATTTGAATACAAGACAACAGTAATCACTTCGTCCGAACTCAGCTGCTATCAAATACAGCTTCAAACCAGCAGCAACAGCAGTAAAACAACCCAGAAGACACCTTGAAACTCAACAGCTTTTTAAAGAAGAAAGAACTACAAAATAACATCAACTTTTTATATTTTTCTGGAAGATTTTTGCTCTTTTCTGGAAAATATTTAAAGGTGAAAGGGTGCTGAAATTTTATCTTCAGCTCTTTTTTTTTCTGATCCCCCCTTTTGTTGAGGAAAGGGCAGCCCTTAAATAGGCAAAGAAAAACCAACCTTTTGGACAGATTTTGGTTCACCAAAAATCTGTCCAAAAAAGGGACTGACTTGTGTGCTAAAGGCTGTCCAAAAGGTGAAAGGACAGCCTGAAATTTGCTATAGCAGGAGCAAAGGGTCATTTCAGCCACCCTAGTACTAAAAATAAGTTGCTAGTGTACCCCTAACACATGATTACTCATCTACTACTCTGCAGCTTTTAGCAACAACACTACCAACCATGTGATTCAAATTAAATAAAAAGCAAGTAACCAGAATATAGTTGATCTACCAAAAATATGTAACTGAAACTTAACACTGAACCATTAATCAATCAAGAGAACTTAAAACCTAATGACTAAAATCAAACCAAGCAAAATACATGTTAACAGAGAAAACAAACTTAGTGAAAAAGTTTCACTAAGCGAAGACGAAAAACTGAAAACTAGATAGAAAACGAACTAAAATCGACCACTAACAGAACTTACATTACTACAATAACTACAATAAAGTAGTAGGCAACAGAAATCAGAAAACTAAAGAAAGGATTGAGGTTCCAATTACGGTCCAAAACTTTAAAACTTTAGTTTTAAAGTTCGGAGGCATAACGACACATGAAAACTAAACACTATTGATTCTGAACTGACTAACAATTAATCAACAAAACTAAACTGATAAAAATAAAACTAACACGAAGAATGACATAGAAATATTACATATGAATCCGATCAATATAACCAACTAAATGAATAATTAGTCGAGAAGCTAATCAATTGATCTCAATCTCACTTGATACAACAAAACTAAACATTGTGAGCAACTAAAGGGATGATTCGAAGCGACATACAACATTACGAGAATAATGGCAACTCGACGAATCACTACTCAAATGTATACGAACAACATAACATGAATGAAAATTAAACTCTAAACCCAATGCTAAAAGAACAGAACAAAACAAACGAAATAAGAAAGAAAAAATCAGAAAATGGAAATAGGGAGCAAGGTTTTACCACAAGGCATCCGATGCTAACTCGAGCCACCAAAAGATGAAGCAAACCCCAAGAACCGGTTGTCCGACCCCGAAACACAGATTTCCTTTTAGTAGACGCCAAAGGAAATATGTTTTGACATCATACTTGAAGGAAATATGGGTCTTTGGGTCGAGTAGTATAAAAGATAGAGGGTCAGTGGTGGTGCGGTATTGGCAGCGACGGGCAGTGGGGTGGTGGCCGGCGGTGGTGAGAATTTTTTTTTTTTTTTTGAGGATTCGAGTTAGAGATATAGAGAGAGGGGGAGAAGAGGAGGAGGTGGTGCAATTTTGGTGTAGTTTGATGACCCGCGGCGGCGGCGGTGGTGACGGCGCGACTAGGGTTTGATTTTGTTGATTATTGGTGGAGATTTGGGGGATTTGGGTTGTGGATCTAGAAAGAGGGTGATGAGAGGAAAAGAATGGTGTAATTTGGGGGTGTTTGGACGTTGGCCGCCGCCGGTGGCGAATCCCGGCGGGCGGCGCTGGGCGGCGGACAGGCGGAGTTGCTGGGGAGGAGAAATAAAAGAGAGAGGAAGAAGAAAAATGAAGAGACAATAAGGAAAATGGGGGCAAATTTTGGCCAAACTAGGCTTTAAATTCCTAGGGTGGGAGATTAATCAGGGTCGTTGGATCAAGATGGGAGGATGGGTAAGATTCAATCTTCATACTACTAAATGAAACGACGTAGTTTTGATCCAAAATTACGTCGTTTGGACCCTCCCCTTGGCAGCCCCTTGTGGACCGGATTTGGACGAAATGGGCTCAAATTTTGGGCCAATTTTGGCTCAAGTTTAATTAAAATACACTAGTCCAATCCCTACCCCATTTATCAAAGGGAAAATTACCAGCTATGTCCATTTATAAGTTGCTCATTACAAAAATTGGCCAATGGATAAAATATTACTAATATTAGCCAAATTGGCCAATTAGCTATTTGTAGCAAAAAACTATCAAATTTTTGCTTTATTTTGAGTGACTGTTATTAGAATAGATTGGGCACAACTTAAGGAGCTTGAATCTCAGTTTTGGGATGATTTGGTGAAGTTTTGAGGTGGTTTGAATTGAAAATTCGAAGTAAAAGCTGAACATGAAAAAAAAATGATGTGTATCACATTGTGTATCATTTGTGTATCACATATGTATCATATTTGTATCAATTGTGTATCACATGTATATCCATGTATACATGTGTGTGTGATACATGCGTGATACATGTGTCGTAGAAGACTTTTTTGAACTCGATTTAATTACGAATTTTGATACAAAATCAGTCCAAATCACCTCCAATCTTCCTCAAATTTTGTATATTGACTTATCTATATATTTTTAATGACTATACCCATTGAAAAAGTTCCTTTTTTGTTTAGATTTTTGGAATATTGTATAGATTTTTGTATTTCATCACCTTATTTGCTACCCCGTCCATGAAATTTCTTTTCCGTCTTGTATCTGATGTTGCTAATCACGCTTAAAAATATGGAAGGTGATTTTTGCATGTGATTCTTTGAGAGAAAGAACCCTATTATTTGATTTTTCAATTTTTGTTGGCTAGTTTTGGTAAGTCTATGACTAATGGCTAGAGGTTAGTAAGTTGAGATTTATTTGGGACATTTGTGTAAGTTACCCTTTATCAAACCATTAATCAACTCTTGAAACTTATACATACAAAAAATAAGAAAATCACACACACACACACACACACACATACACACACACACACACACATATATATATATATATATATATATATATATATATATATATATATATATATATATATATATATATATATATANTATATATATATATATATATAAAATGTAGAAGAAAAAGATGGGGCAAAAATTAGGCATTTACAGATCCTGGGCTTTTCGCATTTGCGACATAATTATCGCATTTGCGAGCCAGGCTTCGCAATTGCGAAGCTTGCAAACCTGCAACATGCCAGCAGTTCCCTAAGTCCAAATTTCACTCCGTGGCTTATCCAAAACTCATCCGAGCCCTCGGGGCTCCATACCAAACATGCACACCAACCTAAAAACATCATACGGACTTGTTGGTACAATCAAATTATCAAAATAACTTCAACAACTATGAATTAAACCCCAAATTCATGAAATCATTCAAGAACACCAAAATTTCCAATTTCTCAACTTTAAGTCCGTTTTATACCAACCCAATTCCGATCTTTACCAAATTTTTCTGATTCAACCAAATTATTATTTCAAACTTGTACCGGGCTCCGGAACCAAAATACGGGCTCGATACCATCAAATTCAAACATATTTCATTTCCAAAAACTCATATATATATTCCAGAAAACAATTTTCTTTAAATATTTATTTCTCGGGTTTGGGACCTCGGAATTCGATTTCCGGGCATACGCCCAAGTCCCATATTTTCCTACGGACCCTCCGGGACCGTCAAATCACGGGTCCGGGTCCGTTTACCCAAAATGTTGAACGAAGTCAACCTAAATTCATTTTAAAAGCAAAATTTATCATCTTTCACAGATTTTCACATAATGGCTTTCCGGATACACGCTCGGACTGCGCACGCAATTTCAAGTGAGACAAAAAGAGGTTTTAAGGCCTCGGAACACAGAATTTATTTCTAAAACAAGTGATGACCTTGGGTCATCACAGAAACTTGATAAGCTAGGACGATCTGATGCATGCAAAGTCTGTCGAGAAATTGTTTTTTATATGCATATCAAGGGCAGAAGAATGGCGCAGGACTTTGATCACTTTCAATAGTTTTCTTTAATTGATGTAATGACGTGGTTAATGCCTTTAGCTCCTGCTTCTAGTTTTTCAAATTATGTTACTTTCGTAGTAACTAGTTGGCTCTAGTATATTGCTATGATAGTAGATGATCAGCATTTAGTTGGCTTTGTAATAACTTTACATTTTTTGTTTAATAGAAATTTTGTTTACCCAAAAAAAGATGTCATTATTACAACAATCCACCGTCTGTAAAGATTAAAAATCCTTCTTATGACCACTTTCCCAGCTGACTTCTCTGTAGTTAGTTCCAAAAGCAATAGTTGACTGCTACTATCACACCAAAATGATGGATATTATTCCAAACCATTTCCTGATCAACATCCCACTAATTAAAGGTAGAAATAAATTACAGATATTTTTGACTTATAAAGGGCTTGCAACTTGTAACAGAAGACTTCGACATCAAATCGTTAAAATGAGATTTTTCTAGATAAAATTAGAAAGAAAATAAGTAGAAGATAAATGGGAAAATGCATAAGTACCCCCTACCTATAGACGGATTCCTAACTACATACTTTTTCTTTGCGGGAATCCTATTAACCCTCCTAAACTTACTTTAAATGGAATTATTTGCACCCTTAACTCTAACATGGCAGAGTGTGTGTATTTCACTCTCCCAAAGGAGAGTAAGAAGCAAGAAAAAACGAATTTCAGATTATTTTTTATTCTTTTTTACCATTTTCTTTTTACTTTTTTTTTCCTTTTCCTTTTCCTTTCCTTTTCTTTTTTCTTTGTCTTTTTTCTTTTACTTTTTTTTTCGTTTCTTCTCTAATTCCGGTGGATATTCATTCACCGGCGACTTTGTCTAACCGTTTTTCTTCCATTTTGTATTTTCACACAAATTAAACTCTCAAAAAGATCTATTCATAAGCAAAGCAAAATACACTCAGATTTGGGGGAAAAAATTCATCATCGGAAAAACATACCCACGCCGGAAAAAAAATAATGTATTAAAATTTTAACTGGAAAAGTTTTCTCAGCTTATATTCATTTCTATTTCTTTTGCTCTTCCTCCCACACATAAATTATACTTTTAAAAAAAATTTATATATATATATATATATATATATATATATATATATATATATATATATATATATATATATATATAATAAAACACACTTAGATCGGGATAAAAATCTATCGCCGGAAAAAAAGAATCACCGGAAAAAATGGTGTTTGTGAAATTCCGACGACCACCATTTTATGCCGCCGGTGACCAAAACAAAAGGAAAGAGAATGAAATAACCAAAAAAAAATGAGAATAATAAGAAATAAGAAAAAGAAGAAAGAACAAAAAAATTACTAAAAATACATGTGGGGGCGCGTGTAGCTCACCACTTGCCAAGAATTTGGTTGTCGGCGTTAAGGGTGCAAATAATTATATTTAAAATAAGTTTAGGGGGGTAATAGGATTCCCGCAATGAAAAAGTGTGTAGTTGGAAATTCGGATATAGGTCTGGGGGTACTTATGCATTTTCCCAAGATAAATCAATCTAGAATATAACCTAATTTATGTCTCGTTATGAATGAACTTTTTAAAAGTTTCTTTATTACATCAGGGAGGAGAAGGGAGAAAGGAAAAGAAGATGATACGCTACTGATGGAGTTTGAACCCTCCACTTCAATTGTGGATGGCAGGAAAGCTCACCAGATGACCTAGCTATGAACTCCATTTGGAAAAAAAAAAGTTGCAATGCATGTGGAATAGTCTAAATTTCTCGCTAATGTTCGTGTTATATTGATATCATAGTGTTACAGTTACTGAAGATGGCTTGGACGAGCAGAATCAATGTGTTCCGAGTTCTAGTCTTGTACCGACCATAATGGATCACGAATTAATTCGCTACTGCCTGAGAGAAACGCAAAATTAACTTATGTGCAAACCTCAACCGATAAAGTACGAATCTCCAAATACGTAAACTAGCTAGGTTATCTCCTCGAAACCTATAAAACAGGTTTAATACATAAATACATGAACCCTTGGAATATCTAACGTGTAGCAGCGACTAGTACACGTGTTAAGTAGTCTAAAATCTAAGGGTCCTTTGATTGGAAAATAAGTTATCTCATGATTATATATTATCCCGGGATTAGTTATCTCACCCTCTCATAGGAATAAAAAAGATACTATAATTCCGGGATAACTCGGTTTAGGTCAGTAGCCATTTTGAAATTCTATAAAGTTCATTTGCAAAAATGGCTTTGCGGTGGTTGACTGCAGATATACTCCGTTAATTACATGTACCAAGTCAAACTTAGAAAAAAGAGTATTAAAAAGACAACGAAGCGCTTTTTGCACCAATTTTCCTGTCTCACCAACCAACTTCAAGAAAATTTTGACTCATTTCCGGCTATCTCATTTCCTAATTAGTCACAATTTGCACTTGCCTTCCTATATATAGCCCATTTAATTTGGCTCTCTCATCAACACCATCAATTCCATATTTCTTCTCTGATTTGGCAAATCAAACCAGCGTCAGCGAACTAATAATTCTTGAAAAAATGGCTCTGGCAAATGCAGAAGCATTTTTGTTACTAATTGTAGTGTTCTATTTCATGTTTGGCGTTAGTCTGGCCAACTTTAACTACACTTGGGGACCAGGAAACTGGAACAAAACTAATTGCCCCTATGGTAATAATCACCCAAATGTTACCCAAACTTCAAATAAATTCATCGTTGGGGGTTCCGAAAATTGGCATTATGGCTTCGACTACATGGATTGGGCTCGCAAGAATGGACCTTTCTTTGTCAATGACACATTAGGTACATCTTCTTTAATTTAAAACTAAAATTTCTATTTTCACATTTTTAACACATTATTTAGGTGACATGCATGGTAGCGGCAAAATTATTTTAGATTGTTAGTATATAAAAACTAAACTCAAATTTATATAGGTATGCACATGATATTTGTACTAAATTGACGGCACCTATAAAAGTAATAGCGGCCATAATCCATTGCTCATTAATTTAAAATTCTGAATTCGTGTACTTACAAGTTACAACGTGCAGTTTTCAAGTATGATCCGCCAAACCCAAATGGTGGGTTTCCACACAGTGTATACTTGTTACCAAACTACTGGAGCTTTATCAAGTGCGACTTCAAAAGGGCTAAGAGGATAGCAAATCCGAACCAGGGTGCAGGGGAAGGATTCGAGTTCGTGCTGAAGAAAATGCAGCCTTATTATTTTGCTTGTGGAGAGCATGAGGGCATCCATTGCAACAATGGAACAATGAAGTTTGTTGTGATGCCACTCAAACGTTGGCCTTACTAAGTTGATGATGAGATCTTGCAGGCTCTTGCAATTGAAACTTGTAGGAGAATGCCGACCAAATACTGAAATACAGTAGTTTCATTTGGAACAAAATAACGAGTGTTACACTTAGTAGATTTGGAATTTCATTTTTAGTTTTATTGTGATTGAGTTATGATTAAACAGGCGCTATGATGAGAATTGAGATATATCTGTAGCGATAATATGTTTGACAAGGTCTTCCATATGTTTGAGCTTGGAATTTGAGTGCGTCTTTTGTTTTAAAAAAAATATATTGATAACGTTAATACTACTTCCCACAATTAAATATATCACGGATATTGCTTCTTTTTTCTTGGACTGGTAATGTGGGCCGAAGCGTTTGATAGGTAAAAATAGCACGGGCTAGCTAGTTTTTTGACTGGTCATTCAAAAATAGCAAGTATTTGTAAAGTTATTGAAAAATAGCCATTATTTTGCCGCAACAGGGACCGGTCCAACATAATATACTGGAGATCCGTGCACCTGTGTATGAACTTCCAGCATATTATGTTGGAACTCCAACAAGCGGAAAGTTTCAGCATAATATACTGGAGATTCGAGCACCTGTGCATGAACTTCCAGCATATTATGTTGGAGCGGTATATTATACTGGAACTCCAGCATATTATAATGGAGTTCCAGCAGTATGCTGGAACTCCATTATAATATGCTGGAGATCCAGTGTATTTATGCTGAAACTCCATTATAATGTACTGGAGTTCCAGTATACTTATGCTGGAATCCAGTATATTATCCTGGAGTATTTTCCGGATTTTGAACAGTGTTTCGTTCAGATTTATCTTTACATAAAAATGGCTAAATTTCGGTTACTTTTGAAACTGTGGCTATCTTTGAATGACCACTTATAAATCTGACTATTTTTGAATTTCTCCCGTTTGATAGACTTATTATTGTTACATATATGCAGTGGAAGATCTAGATTTCACTTGAATTCCGAAGTTTTTGTCCATATTTTATATATATGTTAAGAAATTCATTAAACGTCTATAAATATTTGACTTTAAACCTATTTATTGTTGTACATTATCTTGAGTTCGTTGTAGGAGCCTATATATTTTAAATACTGGATCGGCCTCTGTTATACACCGCTCATGAATGAAGGAATGAAATAAGTTTGACGCTTTGTATCGCATGTGGCACTACACCGGACAAACCTAATATTACCGTTGAAAATGTAAATCGTGTAAATATCATTTTGGACAGGTCAAAAATGGGTTAATAATCCAACCCGACCAAAGTTCCCGGGGTATTTGCATTTATACTTGCTTTTTGTGCCACATTTTAACCTGTGCCCGCTTTGCAAAAAAAATTGCAAGCGTACCCGCTTTTTCACATAACTTCAGCACACGGGGCTGAAGTAGCAAATGCAATTACACAAAACTTTAGCATTTTAGTAGCCGGGCCTGAAGTTCAGCTCTAAAGCTGAAGTTTTTTTTTTTAACTCGCGAACTTCAGCTCTAGAGCTGAAGTTTTATTTTATAAGTTTTTGTTTAGTAACCGGGAAACTTCAGCTCTAGAGCTGAAGTTTGCCAGTTATAAACTAAAAAGCTGAAGTTTTTGTTTAGTAACCCGGAAACTTCAGCTCTAGAGCTGAAGTTTTCCAGTTATAAAGGGAAGCTGAAGTTTTTTAAAAAGTGGGTACGGATACAAACAAAAAGACAAAGCGGCTACAGGTTAAAAAGGGGCGCCCAAATAGGACACCCCGTGCAATTTTTACAAAGTTCCCTCTAGTCTAAATAAGCTGAGTCAGGGTGAAGCGCACAAATTGTCATTTTAAATATTAATATTTTAAAGAATATCGAAATATATACAGTTTTTAAAATTTAGTCACCTCAGAATCTAACTTCTACTTGCAAGTTTCAATTGTCGAAGTTGGGTTTTGTTAAGACCTGATGTTTGAATGCAATTCAAATTCCTATAGTAGAATCTAAGTCATACCCAAAATCTGAATTTGAATTTATTTCTTTAAACTTCAAACTTTCAGGTTTAACGTTAAGCTTTGCACAGAACAAACTTTTAACACAAAAGTCTAGATACAGTTTAAAGTTTGCCTAAACTGGCTAAAGTTTAAATAATTTTTAAAAAATGTGTTCAATAGGGGTGCAAAAAGTGGCTATGTGGTGTCACTAACATGGGCCAAATAACATGTTATAACCAACTCGCCCAATATGACTCAAAATTTCCTTTCTTATTTTTTGAAAAGGAAGAAGTGAAAACTAGTATATTATCTAAAATAATTAAGTGTTTTCAAATTTATATAATTGCCATCTCAAAATTGATTCTTTATGTTTCGCTAAATAGTTGTAAAAATAGTATGTGCTAGCCAGTTTTCGGATTAGTAATTGAAAAATAGCCAGTGTTTGCAAAGTAATTGAAAAATAACCACTATTTTGCTGCAACACGGAAAGTTCCAGCATAATATACTGGAGATTGGAGCACCTGTGAATGAACTTCTAGCATATTATGCTGGAATTCCAGCACACGGAAAGTTTCAGCATAATATACTGGAGATTAGAGCATCTGTGTATGAACTTCCAACATATTATGCTGGAATTACACCACATTATGAAATTCCAGGATGTTATGCTGGAAGTTCACATGTAAAAAATTTGAACTCCAAAATATTTTTTGGATTTTGAACAGTATTTTTGTTCAGATTTATCTTTACATGAAAAATGACTAAGTTTCGATTATTTTTTAAACTGTGTCTATTTTTTAATTACCTGTGACGACCCAAAGGGTCATCACCTGTTTTTTTATTCATTCCGTGCTTCCGAGGCCTCGAAAACCTCATATTTACTTGCCGGAAAGCTTTTATGTTGAAATATGTGAATTCTATGAAAATTTTTAAGAATTTTGATATTAATATGATTAAAGTTGACTTTGGTCAACATTTTTGGTAAACGGACCCAGACCCAAGATTGGATGGTCCCGGAAGGTCCGTAGAAAAATATGGGGCTCGGGCATGTGCCCGGAATCGAATTTCGAGGTCTAGAGCCCGAGGAAAGAATTTTTCTATGAAATTGTTTTTCTGAAATTATTAAGGAAAATGGAAATGAAAATTGATTAAAAGACTATGGTATCGGGATCGTATTTTGGTTTCGACGCCAGGTACAAGTCTTAATTATGTGTTAAGCACTTTCTGTGAAGTTTGGTCGAAATCGGACGCCATTTGACGTGCTTCGGACCTAAATATCTAAAGTTTGAAGTTTATGAAGTTATAATGAAAAATGATGAATTTGGGGCTTGATTCAATGATTTTGATGTTATTTTGGCGATTCGATCGCACGGACAAGTCCGTAGGATGTTTTTGAGGTTGTGTACATGTTTGGTTTGGAGCCCCGAGGGCTCGGGTGAGTTTTGGATAGGTGTCGAGTTGCATTTTTGAACTTTGAAAAAAAATAGTTGCAGGTCAGGTCTGGTTTCATCGCATTTGCGAAGAATTTCTCGCAAATGCGAATTCCCCATCGCAAATGCGAGAAGGAAGGATTTCAGCTTGGGTCGCAAATGCGATGCCCTTGCTCGCAAATGCGAGAGGGCCCAGATCGCAAATGCGATCAATCTTTCGCAAATGCGAAGTCTGCATTGAGGCCTAGTGTTCGCAAATGCGAACTAAAATCTTGCAATTTCCAGACCTTGCGAACCCAGCTTCGCATTTCCCATATCCGCAGCCCAGCAAATTTTATACTTAGTCGAATTTTCATCACTTTTCACCACTCTTTCAAAACCCAAACACCATAGGCGATTTTTCAAGAGCAAACTTCATCCCAAATCAATTGTAAGTTGATTTTTACTCAATTCTTTCAATCTTTAACATCATTAAACATGTTTTCCACTTCAAATCAAGGATTTTCATGGGTGAAATTGGGGTTTTTGGGTAGAACCTAGATTTTCTAGAAATTGGGGAGTTGGACCTCGATTTGAGGTCCGATTTCAAAACAAATTATATATTTGAGTTCGTGGGGGAATGAGTAACGGGGTTTTGGTTCGAATCTCGGATTTTGACCACGTGGGCTCGGGGGCGTTTTTGGAATTTTTGGGAAAAAACTTGGGAAAATCATTTTTATGCATTCAAATTGATTCATATAGTGTTTATTAAAGTAATTGAACAATTTGTGATTAGATTCGAGCGAATTGGAGGTGGAACCGCGAGGTAAAGCGATAGTTGAGGATTAAGTGGATTTCAAGGCTTTGAGGTAAGTGTTTGGTTTAACCCTAGCTTGAGGGAATAGGAGTTGAGTCTTGTTGCTAATTGCTATGTGATCGAGTACGATGTATAGGCATGGTGACGAGTATCTATACATTGGTGTCTAGCATGATCGTGAGTCCTTATAATGTGATTATCATGAACTGATTGTGAAATTCATGTTTATTGGAGTATTTTTATATGTTGTGAATAACATGTGAATGGTGATATGATAATTTGATTCGTAGGAGCATTGGCTCGAACTGTGATACGAATATTGAAAGTATATGAAATGACTTGATTCATTGAGGAGCGTCGGCTCCAGTTGTAGAACGAATTGCGAAAGTATAAGTGATAATTGAACATCTGGAGCATCTGCTCGAGTTGTGAAAAGAATTGTGAAGTAAAAGTGAGAAAGAGGAGAGATCATTATGTTGCCCTCTTGGCGGGCTATTGTTGGGTTGTGATTCCTCTGCATTGTGTTCTTAACGGATACTAGGATCGCTTAGGTTAATGTTTCCTTATGTCGTATGATGACTATTGTTATAGATGGGGTGGTTGGGTGTGGTAGTCGGTTAGATATAGCTGAAGTGGTCAAGTGTGGTAATAGGTTGGTTATAGCTGTGGTGGTTAGATGTTGGAACTAATGTGGTGGTTAGATGTTGGAACTAATGTGGGTATAGTAATTCCCTTGCCGGGATATTTGAGATAATGTTTTGTTCCCTCACTGGGATGTCGTTATATTGTTGTTTGTGACGGAATATGAGATAAGAATTTCTTGGAGCTTGGGCTCCAGTGATATCGTGGAGTAAGAAAAGAAAGAAAGGGAAAGAGTTACTGGTTATTCCCTTGCCGGACATTTTGTTGATTCTGTTGTTGGTTTTTTTCTCTCCCTTGCCGGGATACTGAGATTATTAAGTTGTTTGTCATGTGTATTCCCTTGCCGGGATTTTCATTATTGTTTATTTACTCTCTTGCCCCGTATTTGTGACTGTGGTTTGGATGAGGAAATATGATCTTGGTGGAGCGGGTTGCACGCCGCAATAATGATATTGAGGATCGGGTTGCACGCCGCAACAATAATATGTGAGGGTCGGGTTGCACGCCGCAACAATAATATGTGAGGGTCGGGTTGCGCGCCGCAACAATGATACATGATAAATGATATGGGTCGGGTTGCACGCCGCAACAATAATATGTGAGGGTCGGGTTGCACGCCGCAACAATAATATGTGAGGGTCGGGTTGCGCGCTGCAACAGTGATACATGATAAATGATATGGGTCGGGTTGCACGCCGCAACAGTGGTATTTGTGGAGCGGGTTGCACGCCGCAACAATGGTAATTATGGAGCGGGTTGCACGCCGCAACAGTTATTTGATGCCCTGTGTTTATATTGAGTATTGATTCCTTGTTTATGGTGGATCTAAGTTGCTTTAGTTTATTACCCTGGGTTACTGTTAATATTGTATCTCCCCATAGCATGTTTCCCCCTCCCATATTGCTAGTTGTTTGTTATTCGATTTTCGCTATATATTTATAACTGCACAGGTTTATGTAGTGTCCAGTCTAGCCTCGTCACTACTTCGTCGGGGTTAGGCTAGACACTTACCAGCACATGGAGTCGGTTGTGCTGATGCTACACTTCTGTGCATTTTTGCACAGGTCCAGGTTTTGAGGAGCAGCAGCAGCAGTAGTACTGGAGCAGGATTTCATTTACACGAGACTGAGGTAGCCTTGCAGGCGTCCGCAGGCCTGGCGTCTCTTCCTTATGTTCTCTTTAGACTGTTGCCTCATTGTTTTCGAGACAGACAACTTATATGTTTCTTTCAGCCCTTTATATTTAGTAAATTCGTAGCAGTTCGTGAGTAATGTGACACCAAATCTTGGGTAGAGGCTATTATTGACTATTCCGCGTTTTGATTCAGACTTATAAATTAGACTTCCGCTATTATTATTATTAAATTTCATATTACTTATTGATGCTATAGATTGTTAACAGATTTATTTATTAATGAAAGGTAAATAAGTTGGCGTGCCTAGCTACCACGAGTAGGCGCCATCACGATCCCGATGGTGGGAAACCCGGGTCGTGACATTACCACTTGTAAATCTAGCTATCTTTGAGTTCCACCCTAAATAGTTTGATGAGTCATTCTAAATTTAACATTTAACATGTTAAATCAAGTTAAAAAATGGCCATGTCCTAACCCCATTTGAACTTGAACGGATTGGAAAGAAAGATGGGTTGATTTTGTCACATATGATAAAAATAGTGGAATAACAATGCAAAGTGTTATTCCAACAATGACCTATCCAACTATTGACACGTACTAAAGATTAAAATTGACAACCACTTAATTCAAAGAAATTCCATTCGAATAAAGACAATGAGTATAAGTTCATACCAAGGACAAATGAGCAGATTTGTGCATATGCTTGAAAGAGACATACAATAGGGAGAGTTTCCAACAATTTAGTCTGAATTTAATTAAGCAGCAAAAAAGTATTTCCTGCTCTCTGTCGAAACTTCATAGCAGAGACTGCATTAATGTCAGCGAACAATAGGTACGAGAGAAACCTGGTTGTTGTCATTAATGAAAACCAGAACACGAGTACAGTCCACTGTCTCTGGAACATCCTGGGAAATGTTTAACACGACAGCGTGAAGATTTGGGTTCTCTTTCTGTATTATACTCACTGCTTTGTCCACATTTTGTCCCAAAAGCTCTGGCCATGCAGATTTACCTATTCACAGTAACAATTGCAATTCTAACTAAAGGAAGAAACAACAGAAAGAAGAATAAGAAGCAAAACAAGGCGAAAAATGAAGAATAACTTACCCTGAACCGTACAAGGAGAACTCATATCTAGCTACTTCCCTAGCTCTACTAGATATATGCAATGTTTTGGAGAAGATGACTCTGGGGTGGCTATATTTATAGGTGTCTTTTGTCTTGGAATTATTTTAAGAGGAATTTTCAGAAATCACTATTGTTCTGTGGCTATTAATTTTCTATAACTACAATATATATAATTACTTCCGATAGCCACTATTCAGTTGTTACGGTAGTGTATTCGCTGTATTCGCGCTGCTGTATTCATGAATACAGCAGCAAAAAGCGCCTAAAAATCAGGGCAGTCCAGCTGTACGCGCATGTATTCACAGTTGTACGCGCATGCATTCACATGTATTCACGCCATGTATCCATGAGTACGGTAGCAAAAAGCGCCTAAAATCAGGACAGTCTAGTTGTACGCGCATGTATTCACATGTATTCGCGCTGCTGAATACATCAGTAAAAAATACCTAAAATCAAGGCAGTCCAGCTGTACGCGCATGTATTCGCGCTGCTGAATACAGCAGTAAAAAATACCTAAAATCAAGGCAGTCAAGTTGTACGCGCACGCAGTGGCGAAGCCAGGAAATTCAATAAGGGTGTTCAAATTTCGAACATCCTTCGCCAGTGAGCTATGCAAGGGTGTTCAAAGTCTATTTTTATTCAATAACAAGTAATATTTTACCTTATATGCAGTATGATTTTTCGGTAATGGGTGGTCAGTTGACCACCCTTGGGCTAACTTAGCTTCGCCCGTGCGCGCATGTATTCAAATGTATTCGCGCTATGTATTCATGGATACAGCAACGGCAATCACCTTAAAAATAGGTATGTTCAGCGGTCTAAGAGAGAGGAAAAACATAAATAGCACATTTCATGCCTTATTTCATGGTAGTATATTCCATAAATACTTATTTTACTATAAAATATAAAAGGTAGCTATAAAAAATAATATTTTAAAATAATTTTGGTTTATAATAAATAGGGGGTATACCTTTGTTATAGGAGGTAAAATTTCCTTATTTTAATATATTTCAATATTTAATTAATCCTAGTATAAATTTGAATATTTACGTAGGTAATGAAAAATGGAGATCTTAAGATTAGTTTTTCCAAAAAGTCATATACACGCTTGAACTTTTCGTTGTCCCCTTACCCACTATTACTGTTCAAAGTGTTTTCAAAAAGTTAGTTTGACAAACAAAAAAAAGTGTTTTCACCTTCTAATCACGCTTGAGAAGCCAAAAGCATAAAGGCAAACTAAACCCTATATGTGTCGTTTTTTAATTAGAACCTCTTTTCTTTTTTCCTTCTTCTTGAATTTAGAACCTCTTTTTTAATTACTCTTATTTTCAATTGGGCCCTCCTTTCTTTTACTTTTACTTTTACTTTTCTTATTTTTCCTTCTAATCCTCTTTCTTGCTTTTATTTAGAACCAACCATGATCAGAACCTCCACCACACTTTCTCTTCCAAAACTTTCTAAGTATCATTATATATAACAAAATATATTTATAACAAAATATATTTATAAAATTATTATTGATAAAAGGTTTTGAATTTTATGTATTTCTTGAATTTGCTTGAAGTTTGAATGAGTGAGCTAATGATAATAAGTTTTTATCTTTTAGTAATTAGCTAGTGCATTTACCTCTTGGTTTTGATTTTTTCTTCATACACATCCATTCAGATTTCCTGTAATCACGAGTTACCTTTTTAAATTTCATCTCGACTTATCTTAAATAATGATTTCGTTTGGTTACATTTGATTGATTTATAAATTGAAGAGCAAGTCTTTTGAGATTAAAATCAAGATGATTATTTTTGTCATCTGAACTTCATATTGCTTTTCTCCAATTTGATTTTTTTTGGGGGGCATTACATCAATCTACACAATTCTGATTTACCATAAAATTGCTCATAAATAACATTTACAATTTCTATAATGTCGATCCAATAAAAATAAAATGTTTAAATTAAAATTGACAAAATCTTATTTATTACTAATAATGAACAAAGATATATTAAATGATTAAATATATTGTCAATTGAAAAAAAATTATTAGAACAAATTGATTAAAAATAATTAACAATTTTGTATCTCAATATCCAAAGCTTTTTAAAAAGCTTTAAATTAATGACAACTTTAACAGTTTTCTGAGAAGCCTCCATTTTCTTCAGCAAGTCCACTTGAGATTCAGTTCAAACAGTTCAGAATTCAGATATAAGTCATACCAAACATTATCTCATCCCACAAATACTCAATTGCAATTAATAACACCATGGTAATTAAGTCCTCATCAACTCCAGCCATGAAATTCATGTTCCATGTATTATTTGAAGTTGTAATTTATACACACGCGATCCCAACGAATAATAAGTTTAATTTCTAAAAACGGAATTGACCTTTACGTGATATTGAAGAAAATAAAGTTTCTTGTCTCTTTCTCTAAAGGGCCTTTCTCTTCTGGAAAGGAGTGGAGTAGTTGGAGGAGGTGAGCAATAAGATTGGAATACAGAAATTTTGGAGAGAAAAAATTCAATGTTTCTTAAGTTCTTACGTTTTTGCTAATACGGAACAGGTATAATAAGAAAGCTTTCTAAGGCCGCCATGTGTCGATAACTTGATGTCAACAAAGGATTATGGCGAGGTCGAGGACTCAACATAGGTCGAGGATGGAGACGGGCACTCCTTTTAGCAGAATAGTAACGACTAATTCTACTGTGACGAACCAGGATTTTTAATAAGAGGGTTCAATAAAAATCGAATGTGCCTAATAGTATATATAGTGTCGGGTATGATAAATAGGATTTGATCATTTTATTATCCTTTTTTCTTCTTAATACAATCTCAAAATGAAGTCATTTTAAAGTTGGCGCTTTATAATTTTAACAAAGAAACAAAAATTTTTAAGAAGGCTAAAAATATTATCTATCTATATTTTCAAAAAGTCATCTATTTGATATAACAAATTTTAGCTCAAATAATCTAAGTTAACAAATATTTATTTACTCTAAAATATTTAAATAAATCTAGAATTTTTTTTGTTATTAAAAAAAGTTGTTATTTGCGGAGAAAAGAGAAAAAAAAAAGAAAAAAAGTAAAGTGAAATAGTAAAATGACAAAGGAGAGGGCATGAGAGTAATAAATTTGAATGACATGATGTTGTTTAATTTGGAATACAGATTATCTTGGCCCTTCGGTTGCACACACTTTATTCCAAGTACGACTTAAAATATTAATTGGGACATGCCCCAAAACGGATTCGAACCCAGCACCTGTCAGCCGTTTTGGACTCGCTTAACCACCTCGACCGGGAACATGTTTGTTCCAAGCGGATTCAAATCATTTTTTATAATAGTAATTTTCCTATTTTAAATATAATTTATTGATATACACTTATAATTTTTCAACGAAGCGGATTCAGTTGAACCCGCTTGGCACCATGTGGGTCCGCCCTTGTTTGCAAGTATTGTTTCGTGTGTAAACTTTTGCATTGCTAAAGTAAACCTTTTTATAACTCTGACCATCTTTTTGTAAGTACTTATAAATGATGCTTTCCCATATTAAAATGAGTGATCGTTTACCTTCACTTCCCAACATATGCCTTACTTCTCTGAGACAAATCATCTGCATAAAGAGATACTATATATTCAATGTAAGCACCATTTCTGTACCTCCGACAGAAACTTCCCCTGGTCCATTAATTTTGCCGAAGATAAATATACTGAAAATACAGAATATTATCGAAGACCAACATATTATAACTGGTGACTCTATATGTCTATGAATATGTATTGGTAGTTGGTCATTCGCTTGGTTTAACTACATTCTTTAATCTTTGTAAAAAGTAAGTTATATGTAACATATGTTTTGTCACAAATCGTGCTTTATATCTTCAACTATCAGTTGGCATTGTGGTTACTGATGGATGAAAACCATAATATTTCTAATATAAAATATTCCTAATTAATATAGATCCCGATTCGAACATATATGTTATCTCACAACTTCACTATATAAAGTTTTATCAATTTATTAAACAGGAAGGTCGTTGTTGGATTGTTGCAAGTATTGAAAATTTAGAACTTCAAAGAGAATGATCGTATATCAGCTGCAAAAAGTGTCAAAAGAAGGTGGATAAACTGGGAAATATTTATCGTTGTCCAAACCCAAAATGTAAAAAAAAAAAAGATTACTCAGCTGTGAATAGGTAATCACAGAAGCTCTATTTCCTTAATCCATTAAAACATATATTTATATCTCAAATCAAACGTGCATTTAGGTACAGGCTTCAGGTTAGGGTCATGGATACTACTGCATCTGTTTCACTATTGCTCTGGGACCGCGAAGCCATATTTCTCATAGGCAAGTCTGCAAATAAATTGAAGGAAGGATTACTTGAGGTATATTAACTACTTATATTCATATTTTTTTATTTAAAAAAATTCTAACGCAAAATTTGGTTATAAAATACTGGCAGTGTTGATAAGGCTTCCTATCTAATGGAGTTGAATAACATTCTTCAAATAAAATTCATGTTTAAGGTTATTGTCAAGAGCTCGAACCTTCGTTTGCAAGATAAAGTTTATAATGTTGTTAAGTTTACCGATGATGACCACCTAATACGAAATATAGTCCTGCTCCACATTCAGATGCCTTCACCGTATGTGATCTTCGCTCAAAAACTTCATAACATATTTAAGTTTAGCATTTATGTTAAATTGCCAATTTTACTCTATTTTCGAACTCATTTATTCTTTAATATTTGATAGGACCCCGACTTCAATACTGATCAAGGCGTAGATGAAAAGAAGGAATGCGAGGTAAATGCATCACTAATTTTTATTTGTCCTCCACCATGACAACTACTTATATATGTGTATGGATGTATTTCTATACAGTTTTTAGATATGGTATTTATTTTCTTAAAACTATACAATTTCTATATTTTCACTTTGTTTATTCTATAGGAAGCTACGGACTCAGTATTATTTTTTTTTAGATTATTGATTCTTTTACTTAAATGATTTGCAAGTTATAAATTAATAAACAAAGCAGCATAGTAACATTATAAATATTTAAAGCTTAAGCAAATGGGAAGAAATCACCTAGCTTAAGTTTACCGCTTTTTAGTGGTGAATGAATTTTTTTAAAACTAAACTCTTAGAGTTTTCTATGGCAGTCAACTTTTGCCATGAATCACCAACTTATATTTATTTACTTATATCTAGAACTTCAAGGAATGAAACTTTAAAGAAAATATTGCAGTGAATATTCCTCCGATCTGTATTATTAGGGCTTTTGTGGCCCGTGTGCCCTTATAAATAGAAAGATATGTAACTATAGAGGGGGATTGGACACTCATTACAAAAAAAATATTACATTGACATTCTCTGAAGATTCTTGCTTTATTAGATAAATACAAAATATACCTTTTCTTTAGATCTGTATTTAACTTTTCTCTCACGATCCAAGGAG
Source organism: Nicotiana attenuata (assembly GCF_001879085.1). Taxonomy (NCBI): domain Eukaryota; kingdom Viridiplantae; phylum Streptophyta; class Magnoliopsida; order Solanales; family Solanaceae; genus Nicotiana; species Nicotiana attenuata. The sequence continues at coordinate 108,127 of NW_017671454.1, read as the reverse complement.
AATCCGATTATTCAAAGGCTCATCAATCATTTGTCATTGTTAGGAGGAATATCAAAGAATCTCATCCTTTTTCGGTTAATTCACTTGCATTTATTTACATAAATGCCATTATATATCATTTATTACTATTAAATGCTATTCTCTTTGCTCTTGGGCCATTGAATATTGTTTACTATTGCACATTTATTGCTATTTGAATGGTACTCATGATATTTTGCTACAAAATCGGTTAAACAATGTTTTATATATTAACTAGTAAATTTTTCCGCGCTTCGCGCTGTTATAAGAAATATCACTAAATTTTTTAAAAAAAATAACTACATATAACAGATGAGAGAGATAATTTTTTAAATTAATATGGATATAAAAGATAATTCTACATATTGATAAATCATATACTTAGCATTTTAATAAGAAATAGATTTTAGGTTACTGCATTTTTCCTGATTTTCGTTTTAAAAGAAAATAAAAGAGAGAATTTTTAAGAAAAAAATTTCACTTACATATTATATATGTTATAATAAATGAGGAGAAAGTGAGAGGTTGATACATAATTTTTTAAGTACAATTATATGTTAGAGGCATGTAAATAGATTATTTTCTCATTAGATAGTAAAACATCGGCTTTGCTAAAAAATTTCATATTCAAAACAGAAATATAAAATAAAAGTAAAGAAACTAATAACGAAAATAAAACAAAACAAAACAAAAGAAATATGTGAAAATTGCAGCGTATTTCTTTTTCTATTCTTTCTTGTTATCCCATTTTTAGCCTTCATCTTTGTCTTTTCTTTTCTATTCATTAGTTTTCCTCTCATATTCTCCATTCCAAGGAGAACAGAGTACTTCACTTCAGAATACTTGCTCAATAATTAGTTTCCTCTCAGCAAAATATTTTTTTTTTTTTTTTTACAAATAATAGGCAATTCGAAGAAGAAATCAAAACATAACTTTCAAAAAGAAAGATAATTATCACAATACTTCAAAAGAATCAAAAGTTATAAAGTAAACCAAATAATTTAAATTTTGTCGTACATATAATACATGTTCCAATCATACGAATAAAATAACTACTTACTTTATAAAAATCACAAGTAGAAATGAAGTAGAAAATAATTTCTATTTTACAAGAAACAACACATGCCGATGGCTCAGCAAAGAAGAACCTGCGCCTGCTCTGTGACTTTTAGCTCTAACACTTTTTACTCACTAAAAGAAATAAGAAGTGTTGTCAAAATATCCAATGAAGGGCGTATTTGAACGTTTTAAATTTGTCCCTTTTACAAAATGAACTGTTATTGGTTAGTAGTTAGCAGACTTCAAACAAAGTTTAACTCATAAGTAATTAATTTGAGTCTAAAAGAAAATACAAACCTGCGACAAACAAAAGTTCATAAAAAATAAAGCGAAAGAGAACACATGAGAAAGTAAATAGAGAAGAAAAAGATACAACTTGAGACCTTAATCTTAAGAAAATATAAGGAAATAGAAATGCGAAATCAGCGTATAATTATTCGTGTTCTTGTCGACACCGCCTCCCGCAATATCGATCATTATTCAAGAGTCTACTTCCTCATGCCAAACTAAAACATGAATCTAATGTTACAGTAAATATGACAAAATTACTATTTCAGGTAAAGAATAGAAAGGGTAGTCTTGGGTTGGGGTCTCATGAAATAAAGTTATGGATTTATATAGGAAAAACTAGATGAATACCATAAGTGTAACGACCCGTCCGGTCGTTTCATGAGTTACAACCCCGTTTTCCTCATTTCTGCTTCTTTATGTGTTGTTCAGCTATATTTCATCGTATCGTGTTGGTTGGTTCGGGTTTGGAGTAGTTTTGGAGAGATATGAGACACTTAGTGTAACGACCCGACAGGTCGTTTTGAGCTTTTGCACTTTGGTCGTCAGTTCTCGGGCATGACTTGCCCCGTGTAATATATTATGACTGATGTAGATCGTTGGTTTTGGTTTTCAGGAAAATTTGGAATGAATTTAAAAAGAACAGTCTCAGTTGAAAGCTTTGAATTTGAAAGGTTTGACCAAGAGTTGACTTATTTGTATATGAGTTCGGATCGGAATTTTTATAATTTGGTTAGCTTCTTTGGGTGATTTATGACTTAGGAGTGTGATCGAAAGTGGTTTTGGAGGTCCGGTGTAGAATTAGGCTTGAATTGGCGAAGTTAGTATTTTGGCGATTTCCGGTTGATAGGTGAGATTTTGATCCGAGGGTCGGAATGGAATTCCGAGAGTTGCTGTAGCTTCGTTATGTGATTTGGGATGTGTGTTTAAAATTTCAGGTCATTCGGAGGTGATTTGGTTGGGTTTTTGATCAAATGCGTGTTTCGGAAGTTTTAGAAGAACATAGGCTTGAATTCGATGTGAATTGATAGATTTGGTGTTGTTTGAGGTGTTTTGATGATTGGAACGAGTTTGAATGATGTTTTAGGATGTGTTGGCACTTTTGGTTGAGGTCCCGGAGGCCTCGGGTGAGTTTCGGATGGCCAATCGGACCATTTCTTAAGTTTCAAAGTTGCAGATTTTAAGTTCTTGAGTTGCAGAGATTTTGGCCTTCGCGGTCGCGGGAGTGGTGACGCGATCGCGTACAGGAGAATTGGGAGGCAGGAAGTTTGTTCATCGCGTTCGCACTCAATTGTTCTCGATCGCAGAGGGTTAGCAGGTGAAGCTTCGCGTTCGCGTAAGACCCTCCGCGTTCGCATAGGAGGATCTGGGGGCCAGCATGTTGTTCTTCGCGTTCGCATCATAAGGAACGCGTTCGCGTAGTTTTGGGAGGTAAGGCATTGCGTTCACGGGGCCCCTGTCGCGTTCGCATAGAGTCATTTTGAGGGGCAGGGATTTTGTGCTTCGCGATCGCGGGCCTTGGGCTGCGATCGCATAGAAGGAAATCACTGTAGCTGGCAGAATGTTTAAAAAACATTTCCTCCGCGAGTCTAAGCCATTTTTCCTCCATTGTTGAACATTTTGAGAGCTATTTGGGAGAAATTGAAGAGGGATTCGAAGAGGATTGATAGGAGGTAAGTTTTATGAACCAAAAACGTGATTATATTGTGAAATTAACCTAGAAATTCATGGAAATTTAGCTAAAAAGGGAAGAACTAGGGCTTGGGATTTTGAAATTGTAAATTGGGATATGAAGGGCCATTTGAGGACGGATTTGAGAGTTTTTGATATGTACGGACTCGTGGCGAGATAAGGAACCCGTTGATGTAAAAGTTTCTGAGTTTCGAGAAGTAGGCCTGGGCTCGGGTTTTGCTAATTTCGAGATTTTGATTTATTTTTGATCGTTTTCGCTTGGGCTTTGTTCCCTTAGCATATTGTGACGTATTCGCTCTGGTTTTGGATAGATTCGACGCGCGTGGAGGCCGATTTGAGGGGCAAAGGCGTTGCGAGCTAGAGATTTTGCCGGTTCGAGGTAAGTAATGATTGTAAATACTGTTCTGAGGGTTTGAAACCCCGGATTACACATCGTTATGTTACTTTGAGGTGACTTACACGCTAGATGACGAGCGTGGGGTAGAGCACCGCTGGGGATTGTGACCTAGTCCTTCCCGAACGAGTACTTTAATGCGTATTTGATAGTTAATTGTTTGATGTTATTATATTTTGGGTTGTATGCCATGTTTGGGGCCTTGTACCGACTTGTTGAGACCCTTAGGGGCAGTTTTACTATCTATCCTCACTCAAATTGTTTGGAAGCATGTCCTCAGTCATGTGTTACTTGTTTATTACTCAAAATCTGGCTTTATCACTATATTCTTAAAATGTGGAAACTGTTTTGGGCTGAGTTCCCTATTTTATTGAGATAGACCGAGGGTCTGATTGTGAGATTGATGACTGAGATATACTGAGAGTCTGATGGCGAGGTTAATGACTGAGAGAGGCCGAGGGCCTAGTTGTGAGGATTATATATCTATGGATCGGGCTGCACGCCGCAGAAATATATATATATATATATATATATATATATATATATATATATATATATATATATACACACACACATATGGATACGGATCGGGCTGCACGCCGCAGCAATACTTATATGGGTCGGGCTGCATGCCGCAGCAATATTGCGCTTGGGTCGTAAGGGGCCCCTCCCGGAGTCTGCACACCCCCAGTGAGCGCCATTGACGAAGTATATGGATCGGGCTGCACGCCGCAGTGATATATGGATCGGGCTGCACGCCGCAGCGGATACTATATGTATATATATAGATCGGGCTGCACGCCGCAGCGGTTATTATATGGTACCTATTGAGCGTGAATGCTGAGTACGAGTACTGATTGGTAAGAGTATAGTCACGAGTGACAGAGAGGCTAGCCCGAGGGGCGATATATATATACATGCATATGGGTGATGTTTGCCTGAGAGGCCTGTTTATGAACTTATTGATTTCACTCCTCTTTAAAGCGAGTTTCTATCGAATATGTTGATTTATTGACTGTTTTCACTCATCTTTATATTGAGCCTCTGTCGGAAAGTTGAACAAATGTTTTAAAACAACTTTTATTTAAACTGGGGTTTATGAGATGTTCAGAAATTAATCACTGATTTGGCATTTGGTTATTTCCATCGAGGTTTTCAAGTTATGAAGTATTTATGGTTACTGTTTTGCCCGAGGGGCTGTTTTACGAACTATGCTTTGCCCGAGGGGCCGATTATGACTTTAATCTCTATTATTACTTTAAATGGTATTGGACCCCTACTGAAACTGCTGGAAAGTATTTCAAAAAATGATTTTTACTAAAAGATGGGTTTTAAAAGGGAAGGTTGACTCGTATTATGATTTGAAAGCTTGTTGTGTTTATTGAGCCTAACGTGAATGTGGATTCATTGTTTCCTACTGCTCAGTCTTTATTTACTCTTATTACTTACTGGGTTGGAGTACTCACATTACTACCTGCACCTTGTGTGCAGATTCAGGTATAGCGGAACCCGGTAGCGGGTGTTGTTTTGCTCAGGCGTGGAGTCATCAGAGTTAGCAGGTGGCTGCATGACGTTCGCAGCACTGCTCCCTTCCTCACATTGTTATTACTGTATTTAGTACATTATTTTAGGTTTCTTGTTGTATGCAGACCTTGATAGATGCTCATGACTAGTGACACCCCGAGGTCGGGCTTGTATTTTTATTCCGCATTGTTATTTCAGAAGTTATTATGAAACATTGTTTAATTAAAGGTTTAAAAATGATTCCTCTGCTTAAGGGGCTAATGCGAGTGTTGTGTCGGCTGGCCTTGTCTTCACGAGAGGCGCCATCACGATCGGGCCGGTTGGGGTCGTGACAAGTTGGTATCAGAGCCTAGGTTACATAGGTCTCACGAGTCATGAGCAGGTTTAGTCGAGTCTCGCGGATCGGTACGGAGACGTCTGTATTTATCCTCGAGAGGCTGCAGAACCTTTAGGAAAAACTCCACATTCATGAATTCTTATCGTGCGTTCTTGATTCTGCTTGAAAAGTAACTCTTAAAATTCCTTCCACGCATTCGTATGCGCGCATGAGCGGTCAGTATCGGGTGTGCCTTGATGGCTTGTGATTCCCCGATCGAGGGGCGAGATGTGATCTCTGTGAGTTGATGTTGGGCCAGTCTGGAGGAGTTGAGGCCGGATCTTTGCCTATGGCTTGGGCACCGAGATGCTGATTGTGTGAGCAAGTGCTTTGAACTTATATGTTCGGTATTGTCCCTATTAGTGGAAGTGACGGCTGGATAGCTATGTGATGAGTATGTTAGTACTGCGAGATGTATCGAAGTGACTGCGTACGGTTTATGACGGTGGAAGGTATACAGAAATGTTACTGAAGGCAAAGTAGGTGGGTTATCTCCTGCGAAGAGTTCTGGGGTTGTGTGACCCTTATGTGATTGTTAGAAGATCTCATGTGCAAGCTGTGAGCACGTGATTTTTGCCCTATATGAATTACTCCCATAAATTCAAAACAAAATAGTTTCTTTCAGTGTTCGCAATTTTGTGAATTTTCGTGGCATTTTCTGTTAATTGTTTGCATTTTTTGGTTTGTGCACTTTAATTAGTAAAAATATAAAAATATATGTTGCATGTGCATTTAGGGGTTAATTTTTGCATTTCTAGAATTATTTAGTAATTTAGTTATTTTGTAAAAATAGAAAATCACAAAAAATAGTGTAATATGCACTTTTAATTTTAACTTTTATATTTAAGTAGTTTTCCTTTTAATTTATTTCTAGTTAATTGAGTTAACTATCATTTAGGTTTAATTAGTGACATTATTGAGTTAATTAGCTTCTAAGATTTAATTTAGGAATTATATTAATTTTGAGAAATGAAAAGAAAAAAGAAAAGGAAAAGGATTTGTGTTAAATTTGTTTTGAAGTGAAAATGAAGGAGGATTTTGTATTTTTGGGCCAGCCTTCGAATTAATCTCCTAGCCCAAACATTCCCTTCCCCAAATTCATTAAATCAGGCCCAACATACACCCCAAACCCGGTCCAAATGGTCAGCTATGGAGACTCTCGAAACGACGTAGTATGGGGGAGATACTACGTCGTTTTGAGTTCATTAGGTTTAAATCAATCTCACCCCTTCATTTTTCATCATCCAATGGCTGTGAGATCCCTTGCCATTTTAATTAAAAGTGTCTGAAGAACCTCGTATCTTCACTTCCGTCTCTCACCTTCTTCAAGTAAACCCTACCGCCGCCTTCAGTCTCCTTGCCATTTCCGGCCGGCGGCGGACCACCCATTCAAATCCAAATCCTTCCTCTACAACCCCCATAATCTATGGAGCACAAATCTAACCCGAGCTTCCCCAAAATTGCCGCCCTTGGTCCTAAATCTCGAATCTGATGCTAAGTTCGAAGCTCAAGTGTTGCTTCCTTTTCCTTTCAAAAGTTCAAGTGGTGTTTGAGTCACTAATGGGTCGAAACCTATGCCAATGAGCTGTTCTCAATGAGAACAAACGATTAGCATCGATTTCGACTCGTTTCGAGGATTCACTGACCCCATGCAAGACCAAAAATCAACAAAGTTCGTCAAGCTCCAGTCATTGAGTCTTCCGTAGGTTTTTGGTGAAAGAACGGTCAGTATACGTTTTCTCTTTTGATGGGGTCCATTTCGTTTTAGCTTTGTTCCTCTGGTTTCCTCGATGTTTGATATCATTATGTTTCTCCACTCGTCCTTTCATTATGTTGTGAGAATTTGACTCAATAGGGCAGTCCTTTGTTTTTCTTTGGATTAATCTGACTGATAATCTTCAGAGTTAGTTTAATTTAAATCAGGTCCTGATTTCTTTCTCCTCGTCACTTAGCGGTAGTTTCAATTAATTAATGTAATCAGGTTCAGTATTTTAGAATTCTACTGGTTAAATTTTTGTGTGCTTTTGTTTGTTTTATAAATGTTTGATTTGAGCTTGTTTTGCGATAATGGGTTAATTGGTTTAATACTTCCTTTTGGGGTTTGGGGTAGTGCAGGCCTGGGCATTAGAGGCCCATCCGTTAGGGCCCAGGTTTGGATTCCAGCTGGGCCATTGAGTCGGCCTAACCCAAGTAAGAAGGGGGTAATAACAGGGGTATTGGGGGGTGTTTTAGGAAGTTCAGCTTGAAGAATCTTTTAGTAACTGATTTAGAGGCTTCTAGTAGGGGTTTCTAGGGAATTTTAGAGTTTAGCTTGGGTATCAAGTTAGAAAATGAGGGGTTAATGGGCAAAAATGAAAATTGAGAAAGGGGTAAAGTGCAAAGTTTAGCTTACATATGCTGCCCTAGTAACCTGCCTATAAAGGCATTGTTACTTGGGGCAGAATGCAGATTTTTGGGGGGAAGAGGCTAAAAATAGAGAATCATAGGCGGCTGAGAAACTACAAAGAGTTTTCACTATTCTAATGAAATTTTCCTAGGAATCTCGATTCTGAAATAAGTTTTGAACATCAGAAGCCTAAAATGAGTTGAATCAGTTGGGTATTGGAGTGTTTTGGTTCAGTTTGGGTTGGATTTTGATAGCTGGTTTCTTTTGACATTGTTTGGTTTCGAATTTGGTTTAAATGGATTTCTCCTGATCGTCTCTGGGGTTGATTTCGTTGCTGAAACACTTGCTGCTACTACTTTGCCTTGCTGATCCTTACCCCTTCTTCCTTTTCGAATTCCAGGTATTCCTTGATTCTCTAAGAGATGGCCTGCAAACATGAAGGCTGTAATTGCTTGAAGTTCCTTTCATGAATGAATGACTGTTTCCTTTTAACCTCCAATGTCATTTTTCTGCTTAAATTCTTAAATTCAGTAGTGTAATGTAATGGTGTTTAGCCTAGGTTATTCATCTTAGCACAGCAGTAATATTTTGGAATTTATGCTATTCTTCAAATTGCTGGAAACTGGTGGATTGTTAGCTTGTTTGAACACTTGAGGGACTTTGTATTTGGACTTTTGTTTAAGTTATTTAGATATGCATATCTTCTATTATGTGGTTAAGCCTGTTCGATCTCTGATTCGTCATTTTTATTTGAAGAGGTAGAGTTCATTCAATTTAGGAGGCAATAGACTATTTTTGAAAGTGAGATTTGGCTTCGAATGTTGGGAGGTTTTTGCTTTGATTTTGCTAAAATGATTATTCTGGCTGGATGTGATTTGGGTTTGAAATTGTTGTTAGGGTAAATACCTTGTTGTAGAACAACTGAAAAGCTTGGCACGTTTAAATCATCACAATACCTTGTTATGTGCAGAATCAGTGGTTAAGTCAGGCACATACGTTAATGACAGTTTCAGTTGCATGATTTGTTTTAATTAGTGTGATGTTTAAACATTTGTCTAGATGAGATCAGACTTTATGGTTTGAAATTTGGATCTGTCTTGTAGATTTATTAGTTATTGAGTTCATCCTGTAATTTGTTTGTCCTAAGCTGCTTAAATAAAACGGGAGCCTACTTTAATTAGTTTGTGCTTCAAATTGTAAGTTCAGCACGTTAGTCAGTGTAGTTTTCCACGTGGATTTGATTTTGGTCTAATTTATCTAAAAGAAGATGCGCAGAGTGTGTAAACGTACCCGTCTATGAAGAATCACTGTTCAAAATTTGGGATTTAGGTGAAAACAAAAGAAGAAAAAGGAGCAATGTTTGCGAACTGAATAACTTCTCTGATGCTATTGGTTTGTATTATTCACGATAGTAACACCCCAGTATCACTACGCCAGTTTTTAAATCTGGACTTCATTACAGTTGCAAGGAAATCAAAGGATGCTCAAGCCTGCTTCCATTCGAGCATAATTTTCTTTTAAAATCAATCGAGGTGTGCCATACTAGCAATAATGACAATTGCATGGCCCTCGTTTTAATTAATCTTGTATTGATCCTTAGAATTCGAGGCGTGCCATTTAGCAAACTCCATGGCCTCGCAAAGTTGCGAACGCGAATTGCTTTAGGCACGTTAGTTTAATAATATTACTTTCCTAAATTCGGGTGCACATTTATGTGACCCAAATCCAAATCTCAACGATGTTAAAATATGTCAAAAGCCACGGGTGCATTTATGTGACGTGGTTCGAGACATGTTTTAATAACGTTGCAATCTTCTTTAATAAATCATATAAAAGCGGTTAAAAGTTAAAATTTGCACATAGGTCCATAATTGTTTAAAATCAGATAATCAAGCCGAATATAACAGTTGAGCGACCGTGCTAGAACCACGGAACCCGGGAATGCCTAACACCTTCTCTCGGGTTAATTGAATTCCTTACTCGGATTTCTGGTGTGCGGACTGTTAAACAGAGTCAATCATTTTCTCGATTCGGGATTCAAACCGGTGACTTGGGACACCGTAGATCTCCCAAGTGGCGACTCTCAATCTTTAAGTAATAAATCCCGTTTCGATTGTCACTTCAAGTTGGAAATAACTCCCTTTATTATACCCTTTCGGGGGTGTAAGTAGAAAAAGGAGGTGTGACACAAGTGAAATGTAAGTGCTGAAATTTGAAACCTTGGGTCGCTTAAGAGAGTGGGCTTAACTGTTGCGAGATTTGCCGAAGATTTAAAGTACTAGATGATTTGTGTTTACACAAGCTTACAAAGGATTTGAGTTTAATCTCACTATGGTATTGTGGCATCAATAGAGTATAAGTGTCATGAGTTATTGAGTGTATTCTGATCTATGGCTTCTAGCCAAGTGGGGGAGTTTGCTATTGGTTAGCTGATTGCTTGGTTATGTGCTATGTTGGTTCCGATTTGAGGCATGTGGTGAATCAGTTCTGGATGTGGAGATTGAGCCTGGGGATGGCTCGAGTAAAGGAAATTTTGACTAAGGAAAGGTTATGTGCTGCAGTGTCAGAAGTGCCAATGAGGCACTAGTTGTTCGGTTTTGTTGATCGGGTTAATTGCAGTCAGAATAGAGTGAATGACTCTCGGGAATGGTTCTAGTGTGTTCAAGATGCTTCATGTAACAAGTGGGTATCTCAAAGTCGTATGTGTGGTTAGAAACCGAGTTTTCATTGGAAGAGTTCAAGACTTGTGGTATTTCTATGTTAATTATGGGATTCTATGTATCAATATCAGGAAGGTAAAGGTTACGGATTTAGATTCGCAGGAAGTCCTTCAGAGTAAAGTATTCTGGAATGTGGTATTTTTGAGAATATTTGAGAGAGTATTCAGCGGCTTATGGGTCTTAGACAGTGTGGCTCTATGCTTGGGTCTCGTGTGATGAGCCTAGGTGGAGGAATTGTGGTGCTACAACGAGAAGTAATATCAAGTCGAAGAAGAATCAGAAGGAAATTTAGATAGATGGAGTAGCTTGATGGTAGACCAGACCGGTATAGCAAGGATATGATTAATTCTTTGTGTGTGTTTGAGGTAATGAGTTCTTACAGGCATCTTGCAGCAATGCTCTTAGGTTTTGATGGCTCTCGTAGCTTGGTCTAGTTGGAAGGATTCAATCCTGGCAGTAGTTTGTGCAATGGAATCTGGAGAGATCTTGTTGATTTCTACCGCGGTCGGAGATGTATATTTTCTACAAGTGTGCGGAGCATGGGATGTATAGTGATTTTTCTTCTAAGATGGGACCAATGGAAAGTTCTTGACTAGTTGAGTACGTGGATGTTTGTGGCTCGGAAGGGATATGAGGTCCTCGCGGTTATCCTAGAGTGGTACGATTTATGTGGTATGTTGTGTAAGATTGAGATTTGCATGGGTAAGGTCACGGTTCAGATTTGAATGGAAGGTCATAAATTCTTAGGCAGCACGGGCAGTTTCAGATGATTTGAGAAATGATCTTCAGATGATTAAGGAAATGGTAATGTTAATTGAGGTGATTTGACGCGGGTATATGTTTCAGAAAGGGGCAATGTGATTAATTTGATGGTACTTCGGTAGTATTGCAGCACTTCTTGTCAGATCGGCTGTTGATATTCGAGTTTGCTTGGCAGCACAGAAGAATCTTAGAGTATCTCTCGTGGAATGATTGAGCACTGGAGGTGAGTTATATATGCAAGTGGCGGAATTGGGATCAGATATGGTAATTCATGTGTTTTAGGGACTTGGAGACTGGAAGTACTCATATACCGGTTAGCTCGTGGTTGTGGATGGCAATATGTGGGTGAGTTAGTCAGATGTTAGTACGTGCCATGATCCAGTCATTGTGAACCTTCGAAGGATTATTTATCTGTTGTGGGTAACTAGAGTTGATGTGTGGTCCATTGGTAGACCTATATGGAGATGTGTCCGGCATCGAGACGGTTTTGTTGACTTCGAGCTGCTATTGTTGAGAGATGTGCCATTCAATTGTTGTTGAGCTTATTCACGATATGTGAGTTACCCTCCTGTGTTACGAGGAGTTGAGATTTGGTGGTTATATGCACAAATGGTGCGGTTTCAGTTGGGCTTTATAGCGGGATTTGAATGAGACGGGTATTTGGGTGTTGCACGATTTGTTTCACATTGGATAAGTTCCTCCAGGCTGGTGTGACATTGCGTCATTTGCTTCTCCATGGTTATGGTGATTCACTTTTGGGTGCTAGGCATCAAATTGGCTTGGTTGATGTTTTTGGGCATGGTGACTTGAGGTGTTTCATGTGGAGCGGTGTTTGAATAGGATCGCGCATTGTAGCGAAGCTACGTGTGGATATGATATTTCGGGTTAGATTCATGTGTTCTATTTCTATGATGTGAGAAGGGTTCTCAGCCTTGTGTTGTGATGGTACTGGTGAGCTTGTGGTACAGCTCTCGCATTTGAGTCCTTTTCATGGTTTGAGTACGTTCAGATCGTTGCTTATTAGTGCGCGGACTGCACGAGTTGTGGCTTTAGATTGTATTGGTGTGTCATGTCACCAGAGTAGTTGTGTTGAAATTAGATGAGATTGTTGGGATCTAGAAAAAATACAAACGGATTCGGTTTTAGCGTGTTGGAGGGATATATTGATGTTCAGCTCAGAAATTTGCTATGGTCGTTGCCAAAGGAGAAGTGGCTTCATGAATGGTTGACCTGAGGAATAGTTATGGCTTACTGTGTGTTTTATTTATATCTGGCAGTATATGAAAGTGTTAGGATGAGACTTTGGTGATAAGAGGTTTTCTACCGGTATTCGGTTGTTGTGTACAGCTGCTGTGAATGGAAGTTATTGCTACAGGTGTTTGAGTTATGTGGTACATCAGATAATTGCACCTGAGGTTGCAGGCATGGGTTATTACAGCTCGTTCGGGTCTATTCAGAGTATACGTGTGAGGTTTTGATCGTATCGATGGTTTCAGAAATGAAAATGTGGTTCTATGGCTTATGGGCCAGATTGGATTGTGTAATTTCAGTTGCAATATGTTATCAGACCTATATGAGGTAGGGTGACGTGGGATCACCCCCGGGTATGCATGGTAAGGTTATTCAGCTATTGGTTGGCTTCTGGAACAACTCTGGGTACGTTCGAGGACGAACGTGTGTTTAAGTGGAGGAGGATGTATCGACCCGACAGGTCGTTTTGAGCTTTTGCACTTTGGTTGTCAGTTCTCGGGCATGACTTGCCCCGTGTAATATATAATGACTGATGTAGATCGTTGGTTTTGGTTTTCAGGAAAATTTGGAATGAATTTAAAAAGAACAGTCTCAGTTGAAAGCTTTGAATTTGAAAGGTTTGACCAAGAGTTGACTTATCTGTATATGAGTTTGGATCAGAATTTTTATGATTTGGTTAGCTTCGTTGGGTGATTTATGACTTAGGAGTGTGATCGGAAGTGGTTTTGGAGGTCCGGTGTAGAATTAGGCTTGAATTGGCAAAGTTAGTATTTTGGCGATTTCCGGTTGATAGGTGAGATTTTGATCCGAGGGTCGGAATGGAATTCCGAGAGTTGTTGTAGCTTCATTATGTGATTCGGGATGTGTGTGTAAAATTGCAGGTCATTCGGAGGTGATTTGGTTGGGTTTTTGATCAAATGCGTGTTTCGGAAGTTTTAGAAGAACTTAGGCTTGAATTCGATGTGAATTTATAAATTTGGTGTTGTTTGAGGTGTTTTGATGATTGGAACGAGTTTGAATGATGTGTTAGGATGTGTTGGCACTTTTGGTTGAGGTCCCGGGGGCCTCAGGTGAGTTTCGAATGGCCAATCGGACCATTTCTTAAGTTTCAAAGTTGCAGATTTTCAGTTCTTTAGTTGCAGAGATTTTGGCCTTCGCGGTCGCGGGAGTAGTGTCGCGATCGCGTAGAGGAGAATTGGGAGGCAGGAAGTTTGTTCATCGCGTTCGCACTTAGTTGTTCGCGATCGCAGAGGGTTAGCAGGTGAAGCTTCGCGTTCGCGTAAGACCCTCCGCGTTCGCATAGGAGGATCTGGGGGCCAGCATGTTGTTCTTCGCGTTCGCATCATAAGGAACGCGTTCGCGTAGTTTTGGGAGGTAAGGCATCGCGTTCGCGGGGCCCCTGTCGCGTTCGCATAGAGTCATTTTGAGGGGCCGGGATTTTGTGCTTCTCGATCGCGGGCCTTGGACCGCGATCGCATAGAAGGAAATCATTGTAGCTGGCAGAATGTTTAAAAAACATTTCCTCCGCGAGTCTAAGCCATTTTTCCTCCATTGTTGAACATTTTGAGAGCTATTTGGGAGAAATTGAAGAGGGATTCAAAGAGGATTGATTGGACGTAAGTTTTATGAACCAAAAACGTGATTATATTGTGAAATTAACCTAGAAATTCATGGAAATTTAGCTAAAAGGGGAAGAACTAGAGCTTGGGATTTTGAAATTTTAAATTGGGATTTGAAGAGCCATTTGAGGACGGATTTGAGAGTTTTTGATATGTACGGACTCGTGGCAAGATAAGGTGTAAAAGTTTCTGAGTTTCGAGAAGTGGGCCCGGGGCTCGAATTTTGCTAATTTCGAGATTTTGATGTATTTTTGATTGTTTTCGCTTGGGCTTTGTTCCCTTAGCATATTGTGACATATTCGCTCTGTTTTTGGATAGATTCGACGCGCGTGGAGGCTGAATTTAGGGGCAAAGGCGTCGCGAGCTAGAGATTTCGCCGGTTCGAGGTAAGTAATGATTGTAAATATTTTCCTAAGGGTTTGAAACCCCGGATTACACATCGTTGTGTTACTTTGAGGTGACTTACACGCTAGATGACGAGCGTGGGGTAGAGCACCGCTGGGGATTGTGACCTAGTCCTTCCCGAACGAGTACTTTAATGCGTATTTGATAGTTAATTGTTTGATGTTATTATATTTTGGGTTGTATGCCATGTTTGGGGCCTTGTGCCGACTTGTTGAGACCCTTAGGGGCTGTTTTACTATCTATCCTCGCTCAAATTGTTTGGAAGCATGTCCTCAGTCATGTGTTACTTGTTTATTACTCAAATCTGGCTTTATCACTATATTCTTAAAATGTGGAAACTGTTTTGGGTTGAGTTCCCTGTTTTATTGAGATAGACCGAGGGTCTGATTGTGAGATTGATGACTGAGATATACTGAGAGTCTGATAGTGAGGTTAATGACTGAGAGAGGCCGAGGGCCTAGTTGTGAGGATTATATATCTATGGATCGGGCTGCACACTGCAGCAATATCTATATATATATATATATATATATATATATATATATATATATATATATATATATATATATATATATATATATATATATACATATATGGATACAGATCGGACTGCACGCCGCAGCAATACTTATATGGGTCGGGCTGCACGCCGTACCAATATTGCGCTTGGACCGTAAGGGGCCCCTCCCAGAGTCTGCACACCCCCAGTGAGCGCCGTCAACGAAGTATATGGATCGGGCTGCACGCCGCAGCGATATATGGATCGGGCTGCACGCCGCAGCGATATATGGATCGGGCTGCACGCCGCAGCGGTTACTATATGGTACCTATTGAGCGTGAATGTTGAATACGAGTACTGATTGGTAAGAGTTGAGTCACGAGTGACAGAGAGGCTAGCCCGAGGGGCGATAGATATATACATGCATATGACTAATGTTTGCCTGAGAGGCCTGTTTATGAACTTATTGATTTCACTCCTCTTTAAAGCGAGTTTCTATCGAATATGTTGATTTATTGACTGTTTTCACTCATCTTTATATTGAGCCTCTGTCGGAAAGTTGAACAAATGTTTTAAAATAACTTTTATTTAAACTGGGGTTTATGAAATTAATCACTGATTTGGCATTTGGTTATTTCCACCGAGGTTTTCAAGTTATGAAGTGTTTATGGTTACTGTTTTGCCCGAGGGGCTGTTTTACGAACTATGCTTTGCCCGAGGGGCCGATTATGGCTTTAATCTCTATTATTACTTTAATTGGTGTTGAACCCCTACTGAAACTGCTGGAAAGTATTTCAAAAAAATTTTTACTAAAAGTTGGGTTTTAAAAGGGAAGGTTGACTCGTATTGTGATTTGAAAGCCTGTTGTGTTTATTGAGCCTAACGTGAATGTGGATTCATTGTTTCCTACTGCTCAGTCTTTATTTACTCTTATTACTTACTGGGTTGGAGTACTCACATTACTCCTGCACCTCGTGTGCAGGTGCAGGTATTTATTCGCCCGGTAGCGGGTTTTGGCAGATCGGAGGCAGAGTTATAGGAGTTTAGCGAGGTGACTGCCAGCGTTTGCAGCACCGCTTTTTCTCTCTTTTGTTCATTTTTCTTGTTTTGTATATTATAGACCTTGTAGTTGTATTTACACTCCAATAGATGCTCGTGACTTGTGACACCCCGATTAGGGCTGTGTTGGGTTGTACTTCCGCTAATCAATATCATTAAATCATATTTAGACTGCTTAAATGAGGTGTTCGGTAATGGNTGCACATTGATTACCTTTCATTGTATAGTTTAGCTTTACAAGATTTTATTGGAACTTAAATTATTGTTTGAATTTTTCAATATCACAGGATGAGAACATGAGATTCTTAAGCAAATATGACGAAGCTTTGGCACATTTGGTACTTGCAGGATCTGACATCATGCTATGCCCTTCTTTTGATGCACCGAGGTTTTCAAGTTATGAAGTGTTTATGGTTACTGTTTTGCCCGAGGGGCTGTTTTACGAACTATGCTTTGCCCGAGGGGCCGATTATGACTTTAATCTCTATTATTACTTTAAATGGTATTGAACCCCTACTGAAACTGCTGGAAAGTATTTCAAAAAAATGATTTACTAAAAGCTGGGTTTTAAAAGGGAAGGTTGACTCGTATTATGATTTGAAAGCCTGTTGTGTTTATTGAGCCTAACGTGAATGTGGATTCATTGTTTCCTACTGCTCAGTCTTTATTTACTCTTATACTTACTGGGTTGGAGTACTCATATTACTCCCTGCACCTTGTGTGAGCCTAACGTGAATGTGGAATCATTGTTTCCTACTACTCAGTCTTTATTTACTCTTATTACTTACTGGGTTGGAGTACTCACATTACTACCTGCACCTTGTGTGCAGATTCAGGTATAGCGGAACCCGCTAGCGGGTGTTATTTTGTGCAGATTCAGGTCATCGGAGTTAGCAGGTGGATGCATGACGTTCGCAGCACTGCTCCCTTCCTCACATTGTTATTACTGTATTTAGTACATTATTTTAGGTTTCTTGTTGTATGCAGACCTTGATAGATGCTCATGACTAGTGACACCCCGAGGTCGGGCTTGTATTTTTATTCCGCACTGTTATTTCAGAAGTTATTATGAAACATTATTTAATTAAAGGTTTAAAAATGATTCCTCTGCTTAAGGGGCTAATGCGAGTGTTGTGTCGGCTGGCCTTGTCTTCACGAGAGGCGCCATCACGACCGGGCCGGTTGGGGTCGTGACACTTAGTCTCTTAAGTTGGCCATTTAGTTGGAAAAGTCAATCGAAAGTTGACTTGTGGGTAAATAATCTCGGAATTGGGTTTTTATGATTTGGATAGCTTCGTTAGGTGATTTGGGACTTAGGAGCATGATCGGAATGTATTTGGAGGTCCGTGGTAAATTTAGGCTTGAATTGTCGAAATTAGAATTTTGGCATTTTTCGATTGGTAGTGGAAATCTTGATATCGGGGTTGGATTGGAATTTCGGAAATTGGAGTAGGTTCGTTGTGTCATTTGTGACGTGTGTGCAAAATTTCAGGTCATTCGGATGAGGTTTGATAGGTTTTTGGATCGGTTGCGGAATTCGCAACATTTGAAATCCTCAGGCTTGAATCCGAAGGTGATTTGATGTTTCGATGTTGTTTTGAATGTTCCGAAGTTTGGAATAAGTTTGAATAGTGTTAGGTGACTTGTTGGCATGTTTGGTTGAGGTCCCGAGGGCCTCGAGATGGATTTGGATGGTTGGCGGAAGGTTTGGAATTGGAGTGGAGTTGCAGAATTTTTCTGCTTCTGTTGTTTCCGCACCTGCGGATTGGGGACCGCAGGTGCAATGATCGCAGGCGCGTGATGATGGCCGCAGGAGCGGATGGTTAACCGCACCTGCGAGCCCGCAGGTGCGAGTCCTGGGGCGTAGGTGCGGAAGTCGGTTCTCTTAAGTGACAAACCGCAGAAGCGGAGAATTTCTGCAGAAGCGGTAGCGCAGGTGCGGAATCCCTGGCGCAGAAACAATAAAAGCTTCCCTTTGCGATTTTCAGCCTTATTTCACCATTTGTGTACGGACTTGGAGCTTTTTGAGAGGATTTGAAGAGGGATTTGAAGGGTAACAATTGGAGGTAAGGTTTTCGAACTCAATACTCGATTCTATGGCAATTTCTTACTGACTAGACATAAAATTAGTGGGATTTAAGGGTTAAAATTGAGGGATTAGGGCTTGAAATTAGAGAGTTTAAATCGGGGATTTGAGGGGCCATTTGAGGTTCGATTTTGATGTTCTTGGTATGTATAGACTCGTGGGAGGATAAGAATTCTAGTGAGGTGAGCACATGCTAGGTGACGGGCGTGTGGGCGTGCACCGGTAGGGATTGTGACTTGGCCCGTCCCGTAGTAATTGCAGAGATGATATCTATATGTTTTAGAAATGAATCTGTTAACTTGGGCTGAATGCCAAGTTTGGGGCCTTGTGCCGAACTGTTTGAACCCTCAGGGGTATTTTACTACTTTCCTCACACTGTTTGGATTCGAAAGCATATCCTCAGCCATGATTTCTACCTGTTTACTTTTGATTTAGTTTCATTACTCTATCTTAAAATATTTGAAAGTTGTTTGGACTGAGTTCCCTGATTTTTTTCACTAAAATGCCCAAGTGGCTGTGAGGTTGATGACTGAGAGAGGCCGAGGGCCGGATAGTGAAGATTATATATATATTTATGGATTGGGCTGCACGCCGCAGCAGTATTTATATGTATATGGATCGGGCTGCACGCCACAGCGATATGTTGGATCGGGCTGCACGCCACAACGATATAGCGCTTGGGCTGTAGGAGCCCCCCCGGAGTCTGCACACCCCCAGTGAGCGCAATCGACTATCTATACTTACGGATCGGGCTGTACGCCGCAGCGGTTATCATTATGAGATATCTATTGAGCGGGAGTGCTGAGTGTGAATGCTGATTGATAAGAGTTGAGTCACGAGTGACTGAGAGGCTTGTCCGAGAGGCTATATATCCATATGAGTGATACTTTGCCCGAGGGTGTCACACCTCCTTTTTACACACCCGAAGGTGATATAAGGGAGTTTTTCCACTTTAAGTGACATTATTCGAAATGAGATTATTTATTTATTTTTTATTCAGAATCGCCACTTGGGATAGTTTAATTGGTGTCCCAAGCCACCGGTTTATTATAAATCCCAAATCGAGGAACTTTTGACTTTCCTTTTGAAGTCTGCGAACCAGAAATTCTGAATAAGGAATTCTGTTAACCCGAGGGAAGGTGTTAGGCAACCCCGGATTCCGTGGTTCTAGCACGGTCGCTTAAACTATTAAAATTGGCCTATTATCTGATTTATTACATATTTTAAACATATTGTGCATTTTTATCTTTGTAACCGCTTTTAATTATTTTTATAAAATTATTTTGGAACAAGTTACGATTGTCGTACACTTGTTTGTTTGATACACATTGCGAATCATGTCACGGGAACCGTACCCACGATCTATAACATGTTTAATTTATTTAAAATTATTAGTTGTTATGGCCGGATCACAAAATGTACCCCCGGATTTGGGAATTAGGTACCACAGCTACATCACGGGAACCGTATCCTTAGCTATGACAATTAATTAATTAACGTGCCTAAAGCAAACTACGAAGGTTCAAGGCATTTCTAAACTAATTTTGTATTTATGTGAGGGCCATAAATTATAACTTGTCTAATATGGCGCACCTCAAACTTATTTAAGAGTCTAACTAATTAAAGAAGGCTTGAAGAAATTATAATTACTTTAGGCTAAGGTTCACACTTAATTCATTAAGCAGAAGGACTAGCACTAAATGAAATCGTTCTATTTATTCCATGGCCTGGGCTTGGCCTGAAGCCCAATAGGCAATTGCCAGTTACTTGACAAAAACGAGAACACAATTGGGCTTACCGTGAAGCCTAAATCGAAAACCTAATGGCAAGAGGGGAATTTGGCACAACTGGGCCAATGCCGGTAGCCCAGTTTAGTGTTTCAGCACTAACGTTTGGAAGAACATTATAATTTTTCATGAAAATACTTGAATCTGAACAAATACGTGCAACCTTAATCACATGTGAAGCACATTTGAATACCAACATACATTCTATGCTGAAAATATAATTCCTAGTGTGATAACAAAAACCTTTACACAAAATGTTCCTCATTTAACATCAAAATTCAGAGATCAAAGTTCATGCTAAATTCTGATTTCAGACCAGCACATTTAAACAAGACCACACGACTCAAAGCTTTCTAAAGAAAACCAAATGTAAAGAATTAATCCAAATCTGAGAATTCTCAAGTCTAAAATCAAACTCAAATTCCGTTTGAAAATCCTTTTAAATTTCAAGGTACTCATACATGAACAGAGGCAGAACTAAATGACAAATTCTGAAATCATTGGTCTGTGTTGTAGGCCATAGGTAAGCAAGCCAATACTTGTCATTTTTAACAAGTTCAAGCAGAAATCAACACCAAAACAACACTGGTTTCAGCAAAACTATATCAAGTCTAAAACACAAGTAAATCGACTGAATCTTCTGCTGCAATAGCCTTAATAGTCCATTTATACAATCACAAACTCAAACTCATTTAGACTAAGTGGCTAGAGCCAATGATTTATCCAATATTACAACCAAACTTAAAACTAAAATAGAAAAGAGCAAACATAACAAAGAAAATCAAACTAATTATAGAATCTGATGATTTTCAGGAATGTAGGAAACAACATTTAACAAACTGATATGCCATAGATTTCAACTCAATCAAATAACTTCGTGTTCTTCCATTTCACATGTCGAGGAGGTGAGGAATACCTGGTCACAACAGCAAAACAAACAAGAAAAATGAGCTGGGAGTTCAAGCAGACCTGGGCTTGCAAGACCCGGGTCGAATCCCTTTTCCTGGGCCTCTGATTTTCGAAACCAGGTTCAATCAGCAATCAAAATTACCCAACTAATGACTTACAGAGTCATAAAGACTCATAAGGTCTTGGGCCCAAAGAAAAATAGAAACAAACAATCATTCGAACAAAATCTAACACAGAATAAAATTGGGCTAAATAAAATAGACTTAATACTAACATGCATACAAAAATGACTTTGAGAAATTAAAAACACAAGGAAGAATCGAGAAGAAGAGAAGGGAGTAGAAGATAATGAGATAAAAAAAATGAAGAAGAGATAAACAAAAGAAAAGAAAAAAATACCTAAAATGGCTCGGACAGTAAAGAAATGAGACAAATCTTCAGATCTTAAAATTTAGGCCAAGTTTGACATTACTCGTGTGTTCTTGTCAAGAACACACGAATAAAATCCAACTAGACCTTAATTCTTCACTGGAATCTTGATTTGGGGGTTTTGGAATTTTAGGGTTCGACTCGGATTTAAGATTCGAAGAGGATTAGGGTGATTCGACGGAAAAGAGTGCCGGATTTGGTATGAGGGAGTCATGGGGGTTATGTGGTGTGGATTTGGGACGGTTTAGATACGGCGCCGCCACCGGAGAAGATGGAGGATTTGGGGGCGGCGCTAGGGTTAGGATTTGGTCTCTGAGGATGGGAGATAAAGTGAGAGAGACGAACGGGGGGGGGGGGGTAGGGTAGGTCGTTTAAGGACGTAGTTATATTAGTTTTTACGGGA